>NC_056725.1:301741492-301966492 GCF_019279795.1 Protopterus annectens | reverse complement strand
CCCCTTCCACCTAGCCACCTACACCTTCACTATTCACATCTACTCTACAGCACAGGGATGGCATAACTAAACCTAACCCGAATACCTGAGTGTAATCTATCCAGAACTGCTAAACTGGAATCCCACTTCACCTTACACTGACCTTCATCAACAGTCATACCTGACATGTACACCTGACTTAAGCATGTATAATACCTACATGTTCATGAAGTAGCGCAGGGGGTATGCGGCAGCAAGCGGGAGTATGCCTGTTTGGGCAGCGGTAAGCAATGCCCACACTGGTTAAGTAATGTGGAGGCTAACCCAGTGTCAGATGCCATAACTGGAGGTCAGCAAGTCTGAGCCTCATGCAAACCAGCACATACCCACCTACACTTCCCCCACAGTGCCTTAGGCATGCTGTAGCCAACATCCCTCATCCTGGCCAATAACAAAATAAACAGCACTCCCAGGTTCCCACCCCCCCCCCCACCCTGCACACTATAGTCCAAGTGAGTTACCATGAAGGCATGGCATATATACAATCAGCTGCTGTTATCACAAACATATCATCCAGCACAGTCAGTCAACTGTAGAGGAAATATATATAAGTATGCAGATTAATACCAGCAAACATGTGCATATTGCTGAATCACAGTATTCTGAGCAGTCTATGAGTATCTGTGAGCAGTGCCTGTCCACACATACTGTGAGAACAGTAGTCTTGTATTATACTGAAGAGAAGAATAGAAAACGGGTCACCCTGTGGGGGCGTGCTTCATCTGCATAACCGGGAGATGAGGCTGGTCTGGTATGTGAGCAAACCGCTGCTTCTCATACCTCTGGCAGGATGCTACCAGTGGAAGAAACAGTGTAGAGGAGCAAAGTCTACTCATGACACAACAACAGGTCTGCCCCTGGTGGGACGAACCAGACTTTGTGGGTCACAAAGATGTTTCCACCAGTATCAGAGGAGGATCAAGGGAAGGCTCAAACATACATGGACTAAACAGATGAAGATATGTAAAAGAACAACTCTTGCTGGATAAAGCACCTTCAAACCGAAAAAGAGTCAATAGTGTAAAATATAAGAAGGTGCACCATGAGCCAAAAAGCTTAAAGAAGATAAATCTCCAGTAGATAAAACACAGGTTTATTGATACACAACACGAACAGACTGCAGTAGGGTTTTTTTTTTTTTTTTTTTTTTTTTTTTTTTAGATAAAACACAGGTTTATTGATACACAACACGAACAGACTGCAGTAGGGTAAGCGCTTTCACGTTATGTTTAACGCTTCATCAGACATCAAGGCAGCCTCAAACCATCTGTTTAAATATATATGACTCACAGGTCATATGTTTAAACTAACAAATCAGAATGAAAACAATATAAATATCAATTGTTAAAATAGAAACATCATAAAATCTTAAAAGCACATGTTAATGTCTTAAAGGTCTATTAGCTAAAAAAGGTTTAAGTGCTATTCTATCATTTAGACCAAATTTATGCGCTTGTAATTTTAATATCCACTTCCCTTCTCTTTCCTCAACTTTGTTTTTGATGTCCCTAATCTGCCATTTTTAGCTACCAGCTCAAGAACCTGAAATTTAAAACAGTGTGCTGGTCCTAGTTCCTTTACGTGTTTAGCTAGGGCATTGGTGGTATTGCATTTAGCTATAGCATAAATATGCTCCCTAACGCGTTCTCGCAAAGTTCTGGTTGTCATGCCAACGTAAAAGATTTTACATTGCTGGCATCCAGCTAAGTATACTAAACAATCAGACTTGCAGTCAGCATAACATCTGAAAGGATAGGTGCGTTTGGTGTAGGGATGTGTGAAACAGTCAGTGTTGGATATATGTCTGCATTGATTGCATGTATGACAAGGATATGTACCCGTCTTGGTTATTGACTTGTTGGGTCTTTCGACCCTATCATAGCAAAGTAGTCTGCTGAGAGAGGACATATTCCTGTATGCAACTCTAGGTCTCTCATCAACAAGGTTCTTAATCCTATCGTCTACCATTAGAAGTCTCCAGTTGTTGTTTAAGATGTTTATAATATGTTTTACAACAAGAAGGTGCCAGATGATATAGTGGCTAGATGTATGTCTCTCTTAGAGATCGTACTTGAGAATAATGTTCTTTGCTATGATGAGAGATACTACTTACAAACCAAGGGAGTGGCGATGGGCACCCCATGTGCCAACGCCTACGCCAACTTGGTACTGGCACAATGGGAGGATTTATACATCTTCAACCCTGATTTTGAATACAAGGAACATCTTAAATATTTTAACAGATTTGTGGATGATGTCTTTTTGTTGTGGGGTGGTACCTTGGAGCAGCTGCGGTTGTTCATTGACTATTTGAATGGGACGACCAGTTTTCTCACTTTTGATTGCTCACAGGCCATCAGTGAGATTGAGTTCTTGGATGTTAAGATCATTAAAGGTACCAATGGTTTTGAAACAGAGATCTTCAGGAAATCTTGTTGGAGGAACAACTTACTACATCGCCGTAGCATGCACCCCAGACACGTCCACAATAATATAGTCAAGAATCAAACCATAAGGGTTTCCAAATTAACATCACAAGACTTGGTTTACAATAAACACAAAACTCAATTAGCCAGGAATTTTATATCCAGAGGCTATGATTGTGAGCATGTATCAGAACACATCACTATGGGTGATAGACTTAGGAAAGACATAGGAGCCCCCTTGATTAACAGACCTAGAGATCCTTCAGTCCCTAATAAGGCCAAGAACAACTCTAATGTCAATAGAGTTGTTATTCCTTTCACTAATAAAAACAAACATATTATAAACATCTTAAACAACAACTGGAGACTTCTAATGGTAGACGATAGGATTAAGAACCTTGTTGATGAGAGACCTAGAGTTGCATACAGGAATATGTCCTCTCTCAGCAGACTACTTTGCTATGATAGGGTCGAAAGACCCAACAAGTCAATAACCAAGACGGGTACATATCCTTGTCATACATGCAATCAATGCAGACATATATCCAACACTGACTGTTTCACACATCCCTACACCAAACGCACCTATCCTTTCAGATGTTATGCTGACTGCAAGTCTGATTGTTTAGTATACTTAGCTGGATGCCAGCAATGTAAAATCTTTTACGTTGGCATGACAACCAGAACTTTGCGAGAACGCGTTAGGGAGCATATTTATGCTATAGCTAAATGCAATACCACCAATGCCCTAGCTAAACACGTAAAGGAACTAGGACCAGCACACTGTTTTAAATTTCAGGTTCTTGAGCTGGTAGCTAAAAATGGCAGATTAGGGGACATCAAAAACAAAGTTGAGGAAAGAGAAGGGAAGTGGATATTAAAATTACAAGCGCATAAATTTGGTCTAAATGATAGAATAGCACTTAAACCTTTTTTAGCTAATAGACCTTTAAGACATTAACATGTGCTTTTAAGATTTTATGATGTTTCTATTTTAACAATTGATATTTATATTGTTTTCATTCTGATTTGTTAGTTTAAACATATGACCTGTGAGTCATATATATTTAAACAGATGGTTTGAGGCTGCCTTGATGTCTGATGAAGCGTTAAACATAACGTGAAAGCGCTTACCCTACTGCAGTCTGTTCGTGTTGTGTATCAATAAACCTGTGTTTTATCTAAAAAAAAAAAAAAAAAAAAAAAAAAAACCCTACTGCAGTCTGTTCGTGTTGTGTATCAATAAACCTGTGTTTTATCTACTGGAGATTTATCTTCTTTAAGCTTTTTGGCTCATGGTGCACCTTCTTATATTTTACACTATAAACAGATGAAGAGCCTGCAGAAGGTTGCATTGAGACAGTAAAATGGAGGAGTGCCAAGATGTGCAGAGAGGGAAATGTGCGGTGGTGTGGTATGGCAGGGCTAGCAACTGGAGAATGGATGGATGCTGTGTACATTGAGCTCAGACGCTGGGGAAAGGAAGCATGGGTATGACATTAAGGTAGAAATATGCAAATTAAGCAGAACTGCAGTAGTGTAGTGGGCAGAGCATCCACCTAATGCGCACGCATTCCCGGTTCAAGTCCCACTGCAGCACATTCAATTTTCCATGTGAAATCTGTATATCAGCATCGTTTTGCTCTATAACCTACTAAATGACATTTATACTTGAACAGGAGTACTGCATTACACATAGACCCACTCACAATTCAAAGGGCATGAGACGACACACAGGTATGTATACAAAGACAACCTTTATTGGTGTATTTACAATAATGTATGCCATTACTTACAGCACATAGATCTGGACTTATTTAATCAGTGAGGAATGCAAGGCCCACAAAAAACAGTAGATGCAGACAGTGCGGATATATAACATACTATGTTGTCCAGGCCAAGCCCGTCAATTCGTACAACTGTTGATAAAGGATTTGCCATCAAGATAGGTAACAATAAACAATAACAGATGTAGTTCAGCAGCCGCTAGTTACACCCTGTAGTCAAGGCCTAGCGGGACATTTATTACCTGTGGTAATGTCTATGCATCTGTCACATGTATGGACCCTGACCAACAAATGTCGTGGGAGTCCATGATATGACTGGGATGATACCAGAAATGCTAGCAGTAAATAGTGATTGGCCATTACCGAACAACCCCTAACCGTATAACAGCAGGACAAAGCCAGCCATATATGTGAAGGACAGAGGCAGGAACACAGGGCCATACTCGTGATATTACTGTTACACACCCTGCAAATTGCTGGTGTTACAGGATTCATTGTAATATACCCTTATGCAGGAATAACACATCAGGAACACAAATGGATCTAGCCATGTACTGATAGCATGCAACAGACAGATTGTCGGGGCTATATCTAGGACAAGATCTGTGTGGTGCACAGGCAAAAGCAAACAGGCAATCCACTGGCCATCATGTGGATAGGCCCACTGTTGAGAGCTATGCAGACAGACTGCATTCCATCCTAAACTACTATGTACATGCAAACACTGCAAGACCAGCAATATACAATGCACATAACAACATTACTCACTCTGTAGGTCTGGAACCTTTTACGATTGTGTAGTTGCCCTGTGTCTGCAAGCCCTGCTGTAATAGGTACTTCAACCTGCCATCTGTAACACTGCTGCCCACATACAGGATGGATGTCCTCCATACTGGAAAGGTGAAGGGACAATGCCCACATGAGTCAGCAATTTATAGTACTGGGTTGCCATGGCAATGGTTAACTGAATCACTACACAATAGGCTGCATGCAGTCAGCAACTGTTGCACACTGATTGGTGCAGAGGCATCACCTGATCATGTGCATCACCTACAAAAGCCATACTGCAATCCATTCAAACCAACTCAATTGCTCTACTGGAAAGGGGGAGAGAGAGAGAGAGAGAGAGAGAGAGAGAGAGAAAAAACCTACAAGCCAAAACCGGGAAGGCATCACACCCATCCAAAAAAAAAAGGTATGTAAAACATAACTGTATGTAATTTAATGTAGTATGTGGTATAGATTAATAGGATATATGTTGTTGAATGTCTGATATGTGCCATCTGTAGTTGTCCCTGTAATGATGTTCTGCTGAACAACTGCTCTGGACAATACTGTCTGTCCCTGTAAGCAGTGGGACATTCCCGCCAACTGTGCAGATCAGCAATGAATGACAAAGATGTCAGCCATAATATCTGTGTATGTTATTTTAGTGTGGAAAATAGCTGGTAGTGGAAGTACTGCAGTCATGATAGAGACATGGGTGTCAGAGCACACCACTTGCAGGACAGTCATGTTAATGTGTAATGTAGCATGCACAAATGCCATAGGTGTATAATAGACATACCAGCAATCTCACACCATGTATACCACCCTAATGTTAGTCTGTGTTCACATGTGGTACCTGTCTGTGTTGCAGTAAAGCAAAACAGTTCAGCTGTGAATAAAAGACAGTTACAGAATGTGGACCAGATGTCTGTATGCACTCCACATATCTGTGTGATACAGAATGTGACATGTATGTGTACAGATACACAGACACTCATACAGACATAGGTATATCAACAATGTACAACATATATCTACACATATATGTACATAGATGTATATTTATACACATATGTATAGTGGCACTGGCAATGGCATGCAGGTGAAATAGTCTGTAACAGGCCAGCAAAGATAAGTGTCCCCACAAGGAGCATGGCTACAAACACATAGCACAAAGTGTGGCACATACGCATAGCACAAAGCTTGGTACAATACAACATATGTCCCAATGGTAGCTAAGCAGCTGACATAACAATTGCAGTCTGTGAATGGTTTGTTGTAGCTGATATGGTGGGGGAAGACAAGTATGTGTATTAAGAACCATGGTAACCATGCTGTATGGGTGGCTCAGACCTACTTCCATCTTAATGTCTTCCAGGAAACATGTCACATAGTCGTCTTCCCACATACAGCACCACTGAGACAGAGGTTATCGACCACCTGGTACAGCACTACAAACTGCTGTTTGGGTGGACAACCCATGACCAGCAGAAGAAGACTGCCCTGTGGAATGAGCTAGTCCACAGGTTCAATGATGTCGGACTGCATAATCACAGCTATGAGCAGGTCCAGCATCATTGCACTGACCTGCTTTGCCATGTACGTTAGCGTGCAGCTGCCATAAGCGGGGAACATCTTGCAATGGGGGGGCAACCCACCCATCCTCCCCTCACCCATATGGAGGAGCTTCTCAGCAGCCTTGTGCACCTGGCCGCCTGCAGCAACAACACCTGGCAGGGCACATTTTGGAGGTGGGTGCCAATGACACAACAGCTGAGGAACATGCAGGTAAGGCCCCAGGGCACATCGGTACACCACTCTTGTGTATGCATCTTCATCTGCACAGGTACATCATGCAAATCTGAGATGTTATATACATAGCCTGCTGCTGTGTAATAGTAATAAATAGTTGTGTATAAGTTGTAATATTGTGTAATTTTACTGTTGATGTAGCGTAATGCTGCACTCAGCTTTTATGAATGCCATAGCTGTGGCCACTGACATCAACTTTCTCACACTCCTATGTAGGTCTCTCCAGGATATCACCACGGCAGCAGCCCGTAGCTGGTGAATATGGTTCGTGTTCATGCATGATGATAAACTGAGCATGTAATAGATATGGGATATCCCATGCAAACGTCTAACACACCTACCCATGCTGCATGCTGTACACATTCATGTTTTGTTGCTGTGAAATGCACTGCATCACAGTAGAGACCATGCTGGGGAATCAGAAGGGTACAACAGACACATGCAAGATAACTAACATCCTGTCAATGTGCAATGTGACCACAGGGTTGTGAAGTGTGGCAGGACACATGGCCTACAGTTGGGACATGTGTGACTCAACACCACCATGGCTGCAGCTGCACACAGTCAGGTTAAGTAAATGTTGCAGACATAACCCTGACCCCACAGCACTTGTAACAGCAGTGTGTGCACTCCATGGGATGTGAACATGAGTAGACCTTGCAACCATGCAGAGGTCTGGGACATGTGTAGGGCACCCCCTATCCATGGTAAGGTCCGGTGGTTGTAAGTGTAATAGTCTTGTACTGGTCATACATGCACTGCTGATGTTGTGATCTGTAACGCAGACATCAGGCATCCATAACTGATAGCTGTTCACATATCATCCCAGGTATGAGTTGCTATAACACATAGAGGCTGTGAGCATTGGAGCTGACATAACCGACACAGTACTACAGATGCATCAATGGTTTCTACACCTGCGAGGTATGGTGCACAGTACAAGGCAGAGTGTGGAACAGGTCCACAATAACACTTTGTACATGGGTGCAGTGTTAACATGGGGAAGGACCATCACCTACCAACACAGCCCATGCCACAGACACATGTATACTGCTGCTAGCATGCTGTTGAGCACCATATGTAATGCATGTTGACAGAATGGTAATGGGAGGACTGTGTGTACAAATATTGTGAAAATCCACATGTAGGAGTGTGGTGTTTGTGTGTGTGTGTGTGTGTGTGTGTGTGTGTGTGTGTGTGTGTGTGTGTGTGTGTGTGTGTGCGCGTGTGTGCATGTGTGCGTGTGTGCATGTGTGCATGTGTGTGTGTGTGTGTGTGTGTGTGTGTGTGTGTGTGTGTGTGTGTGTGTGTGTGTGTGTGTGTGCATGTGTGTGTGTGTGCGTGTGTGTGCGCGTGCGTGTGTGCGTGTGTGTGTGTGTGTGTGTGTGTGTGTGTGTGTGTGTGTACAGGTGATAGTGGGATTGACCACATGGCAGTACTTCCCCTTGGGATTGTGATGTACATGGAGTGAGACATGGGACACTAGGACAACCTGTCAGGTATGTGAATCATATTGCCAGCAGCAGATAGGTAACCGGCTACCCACATACGCAGCACTACAAATGCAATGGGGAATTACCACAGCACATCAGTGAGTGTATCCAGGTAATACTGTTGTCCACATGATGGGTCGCTTGTGCAGCAGATGTGGTATGAACTGAGCAAGACTGTAGTATGAGGCTCTGGTGTGTGACATATGTAGTGAATGTAGCAGCCCCAACCATATAGGGGCCTTGTACACCATTACTGTCCATACACAGGGTAATACAGGGTGACAGCAGTGAGGCCATGTACAACCTACTCCACCCAAGTCAGGGAGGTGATGGAGTAACAGGTCAGGTGTTGTAACCACACGTGTAGGCATGGAGAGGAATGATATGTTAATGGGCAGTAGTGATCCGTGTATATTAGCAAGTGCCATGCAGAATGGGGAACATATGCAACTGACTGTGGGACTGTCTGTAAACCCAGGGGAAGTGAGGTAGTAAGGTGGCTGTCAGTGTGAGTGTGTGTGAGTGTGTGTACTGTTATGCAATGCTGTATAGGTCTTAATGTGTGTCTTTGTTTCCCCCACAGTTGAAGAGGTGAGTCAGGCACCCAAACTGAAGTAGGTGTCCCTACAGAGATGTGTCTTCACCCTCCTAGTCACCCCAAGCCCACACACAGTTACAGTGCCCCTACAAACCCCATCACATATGGCCATAGCAGAGGGGCAGTTGGCACTTGGTGGCAATGACCAGGAAAGTGTGGGGTCCATGCCAATTGTGTTGGGTCACAGTCAGCATAGCTGGATGTCTGGAAGGCCACCACATCAGCAGATGTACTGTGGTGCTTGTGGGAGGACCACAGGTCATCATGCCCCTGACAAAGGCACCACAACTGGTACCACCAGGAGCATGTTTCAGGCCATAATGGAGGCACAGGCACATATGGAAATGCACACCAGACAGGGCCTGAGGCTGCAGAGGTCTGCTTTCACAGCTGTAAGTGGCAACCTCCATGAACTCGCTGGTGCCTTCCATGAATATACCGAGGTCATGGATAGATGGTGGGGTGAGATAGATGACCTCCTCAACCATAGTATGTCTGTGCTAGAACGTGTGATGGGAGTGGTGCGATGGCCACATGGACGTAGGCCAGAGACACCAGCAGCTGGCGGTCTATGTGGACATGCCAGGATGCCCAGCTGCTCCCATGGTGGCAGTACCAACTCCAACACACCACTGGGGCTGCTGTCCACACCACACCACAGCAGGCCTTGTGCACATGGCCCTGGCCAGGGTTCCAGTGGACATATGTCATCATCAGGGGAGAGTAGCACCTCAAGGTCTGTACCTCCATGTGCCCATGGAACCCCTGGCAGGCACAGTCAGCGTGTCCATGGCCGGAGGAAGTGAACCGCACACCCTGCCAGGTATGGTCTGCAGCTGTCCAACATCACCTGTATAGGACAGCCACATGGTGAAACTGTGTGCAAGCATACCCACACACTATGCAACCACACCTAGGGCAACCCCATACCGACACAGACCACATCACCATGCCCCAACCAATGAACCACACCCCTCACCCACACACATGGTGACACATGTTTGGACCATCCTTGGCCTCTGCCACACCAGCAACAAACCCTGTGCATATGGTGATACCTGTGCCACACCCCTGTCATCCATAACATCGATGCAGGGACAGGCTAATATGGTTCTGATGCACACAGTGACTGTAATGGAGTGCCGCAATGTACTGCAGTGTAGAATGTAGTCAGGGGTAATGTGTACTGCATATATGTCAGGTAGTGTAGCCATGCAGCTAAGATGACTTTCACACACCCTGTGCATATGATGATACCTGTGCCACATACCTGTCATCCATAACATTGATGCAGGGACAGGTTAACATGGTTCTGATGCACACAGTGACTGTGATAGAGTGCTGCAATGTACTGCAGTATAGAATGTAGTCAAGGGTAATGTGTACTGCATACATAGCAGGTAGTGTAGCCATGCAGCTAAGATGACTTTCACACACCCTGTGCATATGATGATACCTGTGCCACATCCCTGTCATCCATAACATCAATGCAGAGGCAGGTTAACATGGTTCTAATGCACACGGTGACTGTGATAGAGTGCCACAATGTACTGCAGTGCAGAATGTAGTCAGGGGTAATGTGTACTGCATACGTGTCAGGTAGTGTAGCCATGCAGCTATGATGCATCTCAGCTGTTGGTAACACCAATTGTTATCCCCATACTGTCATCCATTTGTGCTGTAGGTGTACATGTGTCAGCAGGAGAATGGTCTGCAGTCATAATCCACAAGGGTATGTCAGTGTGGTGACACCATGGCTGTGATGTGTCTGGTGTACAGTTGCACACATGCCACAGGTAAGTATAACATTTAGTGGCTGTGCAAAATTGACCAGTGGCCTGCTGATACAGGTATAATCTGCACCCTTATGTCAACTCATCCACATACACACACATCCTTACTTGGCGACACCGTGTCTAGACCCCTACCCAGGTATGTAATGCTACAGAACTGTGTGGCTGTCATTGCATACACGACACAATCTGTCATCCATAACATCGATGCAGAGACAGGTTAACATGGTTCTAATGCACACGGTGACTGTGATAGAGTGCCACAATGTACTGCAGTGCAGAATGTAGTCAGGGGTAATGTGTACTGCATACGTGTCAGGTAGTGTAGCCATGCAGCTATGATGCATCTCAGCTGTTGGTAACACCAATTGTTATCCCCATACTGTCATCCATTTGTGCTGTAGGTGTACATGTGTCAGCAGGAGAATGGTCTGCAGTCATAATCCACAAGGGTATGTCAGTGTGGTGACACCATGGCTGTGATGTGTCTGGTGTACAGTTGCACATATGCCACAAGTAAGTATAACAGTTAGTGGCTGTGCAAAATTGACCAGTGGCCTGCTGATACAGGTATAATCTGCACCCTTATGTCAACCCATCCACATACACACACATCCTTACTTGGCGACACAGTGTCTAGACCCCTACCCAGGTATGTAATTAGATTAGATTAGATTAGTAGTAAGCTAACTGCCCTTGCGAGCCATTTTAAGCCTAGCCAATTATCCCTTGTGAGACTCAAACCCTGCACCTTGTGTTTGTAAGGCAAACACCTTAACCATTAGGCCACCCTCCCTGAACCCTACTGAACTGTGTGGCTGTCATTGCATACATGACACAATCTGTAGGGTGAGGTGTGTATCAGGTCACGTTACATGCAGACCATCCACAGACACATACAATATGGTAATGGGGGGATGTAATGTTTGTATATGGAGAATACATAGTGTGTCATACCATCATATACACATTGACTGACACATAACAGGTAGACACACATCTTAGAGACCTGGTTGTATAGTTCTAACTAAATAGTCTGTGTGTTCAATGTGTTACAGGTAGGCTGCACACAGCACATGTGTAACTGGGCTGTATTCTGTTATCCGTTACCTGTATGGGTGATGGTGACATTGGCCACCTGAGAGTGGTACGTGGGCCATATACCAGGTGTACCATGGTGTAAAGACAGTGTACACAGCACCCACATCCCCCACTGGATATTGTACACACTGGAACCCATCTTGATACTCTGACATACCCACTATCACACATTGGCCATGATGCCAAAACAACCCATTGCATATCACAACAGTGGTACCACAGACATATGCATGTGATGCACACACCACAGACATAGTAGGGTGTTGCATTGCGTTGCCACACCTATGAGCAACAACAACAATATCTGTACTACTGTGTGGCAATGTGTATTGTAATAGGATTATGTGGACTTGGAATGGTGTACCCTACAGATATGCACACATGCACACACACACATACATACACGTGGCAGACCTCAATGGGATTGCCATGTCTACTGACCCATTGGTACAACACTGTTGTGCTGGTACTGCAAGACACATGTAACTGTTAGGGAGAGGAGTGTAACAGGCTACATGTTATGTTAATGGGGTTGAGAGGTACCACACACTATATGAGCTGCACAAATAGGCATCCCCCCAGCCAAACACATCTGCCCTGCAATACACTACCAAGTGTTGGAGATCCCATAACCAGGCCCTGTGACAACATGGGCACACAATGTTACCTGTACTACATCCCACCTGTATGATGTCAAGCTGGTATTGGCAACATATCATGCAATACAGTCTGGCTCCTATGGGTAATGTATTATGTGGAAGCCATCAACAGTCCCAGGATACAGATACACAGACACAGATATGCAGATACAGGTGTAGATATATATATATATATATATATATATATATATATATATATATATATATGTATGTGTGTATATAAACATACACACGCAGTTATATGCACAGTAAGATACATAAGTGGAAGGTGCACACAATATGGAACAGCCACTATGCCTACAGTTGACCCCTGAATGACTGGACACTGTATGTGCCACCCATACAAATGATAACTGTTGCCTGTAACATACACCCACAGAGAGGTCATAAGTAAAACAACACCCACAGGTTTGCAGACCTGGAAACCTTTAATTGTGTACTATTACATTTCCACATGCTATGCCATATAGCTGTCCAGGCACTGACAACTACATCAATGGAGAGAAGCTACAGTGGACCAGTTACAGTCATACAGTAGTCTAAGAAGGTTCACAGCTGTTGCTGTCCAGGCCAAGCCATTCACACTGTACAATAGGAAAGACACACTGGGCCACAGGATACCTAACAATCAACAGTATGTAATCCAGGTGTGTAGTTCAGCAGCCTCTATCTATACACTGTACAAATTCAGTAGGTGGTATAGACGTCATATGACCACATGGGTGGTAACTGCTACATAACATGACATAACTGACACCATCACAAGCACACCAACAAACAGAACAGTTTGTATGGCAGGAGACAGTAGTCCTCCATTACCCAGATCCATGTCAGTAATGTATATATAGGTGAAGTATATGGTACTGTACATCCAGATACCTTAAGGCAGCTCAGCCCTGATACCCCCACATTTTGCAGCAGCCTACGTAATTTCTGGTGCCCCCCCCCAGACTGAATAATACAGGGCCATATACCACTGTTACATACACTGGGCTCTGCAGTACATCAGTACATAAGGGCACATATGTATTGTGTAGGTGATGCCCACACATATATGGACCCAGCCCCAACATATGCATGGGGGTTACAATGGCAGTGGACAGATGGCAGTACTGGCAGTGTATTATACTCCCAGCCCACTATGGATTAACCACCGACATCATGACATATGTGCAAAGCCTGGTATGTAGGTGATGGACAGAGGCTGGGATACAGGCACATATGTGGACAACTGTTGCCATACACTACGCAAGGTGCTGGTGTGACAGGATAGTCTGTAACATACCCTCAGTCAGGAAATTGATGGCAGAGATGGTCATGGATGTAGCCATGTACTGGTAACATGCAACACACACACTGAGAGTTTAATATCTGCTGACACAAGACATGTGTGGTGGACAGACAAGACATGATAGCCACAGCTCTGGCTGGCATGAGGCTAGGCCCACAGTTGTGTGCTATCCAGACAGACTGCATTCCATGGCAAACTAGTATGTACACCCACACCCTGTAACATCAGTACTGTACAAAGCATAACACAACTCTACTCACAGTCTGTCTGTAGTTCCTGATACTCCTACAAATATGTGGCTGCCCTGAGTGTGCCAGTTCTTCTTTAAGGGGTATTGCTACATGCTGTTGGTAGCACTGCTGCCCACACTGAGGACGGATGCCCATCACACAGGAGATGTAATGGGACCACGCACACATGATATGGGAATCTATAGTAGGTGGTTGCCATGGCAGTGTTAATTGGGTGTAGTACACATGTGTAATCATGTATATCTGGCTATCTGGATAGGTATATGTACATATATTCCCACCATATGTCCTAGACATGAAGTATAGGCCAACCCCAGCCCGTATGTTCCCAATGTCATAGTTGCAGGGGATGTCAGGTATGCATAGCAGGTATACTAGTAGACTATTGCTACTGTCATTGGGATTGTCTTCACAGACATGGTGTGTGTGGGAGGTCACATCTGCTTATAACGTGTGCCATTGGTTACTGAACGACATCCAAAGGACATCATTGTAAAATACCGCAGGGAACAAGTAATGCCACTGTGGACTGCAGCAGAGATATTGGCCAATATATGTGGAGGGTCTGACACAGTCTGTACAGTCCAGAGGTATACACATAAGCCCTAAGTGCTACACAAGTGTACCATGCCTGACAATATGGATGTGGACAGCCATGTAGATGGGTATAACACATAACGACCGGTATATGATGTCCACCATAATTAATGCATTCACATATCCCTGCCTGGCCTGTAAAGGTATGACCGCTGGTACAGGGTGCCATGGCTACATACTACACAATAGGTATTGACATATATCTCCACTGTATCCCACTGCCCCGTCTGACATACATGACTGTTAGGGGAGGGCCAGCAGTGGGACATCTGGCTAGTATCTGCACATGCCAACTCAATGAGTAGGTACACTCAGCTGCTAGGCATGTCACAATGCAGGCTGCAGGCAGACTGGTCCAACAATGGCCTACATCTTCTAAGGGGGAATGCACATGTACCTGCATATAAAGCAGGCTCAACAGGCATGTCACAGAGCAGGGTAAGATATAATTGTGTGACAGTGTATATCCACAACCAGTGTGAACACAGCCATAGCCACATATGGTTAGCTAGAATGGTATTACAGTATATGGACTATGTGTTCGGCACCATCTTCATATGTGCCACTCACAGACTGACCCTACATATATTGGCCTGCTGCATAGTTTGGTCTGGTGGTTGTCTGTGGTATGGGACATGTGTGTTTATGGCCCTACAAACATGTACGCCACTACAGTACCATACAGTGGGGTAGCATGTAACATTTGATAGTAGGGGAACTAGAACAATGTCATCTACCACGGTCTGTACACAGGCTAAGGTACATATCAACACTAAACACACTGCCGACATTCACTATAGGTACACAGACCTCAGTACTGTATGAACATCTACAGAATGTGCAGGTAATGTCATGTAATGTAACCCCTACTGTACATAATGTGTAGCAGTCGGATATATCAGTGGTTTGTACTCAGATATGATGCCACAAATTATGGTGTACAGCACATATGCACCACTTCATGCACGACATATATACAAAGGTTGACAGAGGTGTGGCTGGGAGCACATACACAGGGCCAATATTGACATGTTGCTGTGATAACCACATACATTTACTGTTGTTACAGGGTTGTTGCAACATCTGTTCTTTGAGGGATATGATGTCTGTGACTACCACAGCTTTCTCCATTGACTGATTTCAATCCTCACACTACCATCAGCAGTTGACAGCTAGATGCTCAATGGGTGATACATGCAACCATGGATACAACACTGCCCAGGCTGCAGATGACCCTGCAGATGGGAATTCCCCATAAACATGGAAATGACATTGCAGGTATTGAGACATACAACAGCCATATCCACACAAACACTGTTAAAGCAACATTACTCCAAATGCAGTATAGCGGCACTTACAGTCTGTAATCAGGTCAGGCACATCCACTTCCTGTTTGTTGCACTGTTTCCACAGTGTATGTTGTTAGAGGTACACCACAATCCATCTGAGATGCTGTTTGCCATATGACAGATCTAGTTCCTGCTCACAGTGGGTGAAAAGGGCCAAGACCACTATGATGTTCCTAGGTATTGGAGCGTGTTTCCATACAATTGGCTATGGGAATGTTACCACAGCTGTTTCACATGCAATCAGCTAGGTGAGGGCTGCGATTCATGCAGAGGCCATCAGCTGATCATGAGCATTACTTATATTATAGATGCTGCTGCCTAAGCAAAGCAGGTGTAGGTCTCCACATCCACCTGAGAGGGGGTGGGGGATGCAAACAGAGGCAAATACATGTCAGGGAGGAGTGGGAGGGTAAAACTGAAGCATGTTTGTGTCACACACCTAGCAACACAGGGTATCTACCTATGAACCTATGAATCAAACCCCTGACAACTATGTAGTGCTAGCACAGTTCGATGTAATTATTGGATGCGCCACATGGGTTACCTGTTGTGGAGCACTCAGAACATATATATGATGGTGAGTGACATCTGCAAAAGGGATACAGTAGCTGTACACTAGGTGACATACATGTGCTTGTCAGCATGAACAGGTGCCAGCATCAATACAGTCACACCCTCACAAGGACACACACACACATTGACACACATGGCAGGGCCAGGTGTACAACTCATCGGTTGTGGGATTGCCACATCACATCACTGTGCAGGTATCCCATGCACCACACAGGTCATATTGGGGGCTGTACGGGCAAAGGGTATGGGAAGGTGTCTGACATCAGACAGCATGCTGCAGTATGCCCATGGGGGTTGTAGGGAATGTGGATGTGAACATCTGCAGCATGCAACACACACACACAAACACACAGGGTGCCAGTACTGACATGCATGGGTGCATGTCTGCACAGGTGTGTGGTGTTCGACTGTGCCAGACGGCTGTCCAAGGCTAGGCGATGGATGTACCTTAGCATCATGCCACATGATGATGGTCTGCATTGTGGCTTAGGGATGTAGTGTCTGCATTAGCCCACACAGGTGGGTATTGTATCCCCCATCCGGTCACCTGGGTGACTATTGTGTGTGGCCAATGCTGTGCATCGCTTGCCATGTCTGTGTTTCTTTGTACATGACATGGACGGCATCTGGGATGTGCATACCTCTCACATGCATGTACAGTGACATGTGGAACTGTACCTGGGGTGTCCAGCCCATGTTGTGAACACAGATTATCATCAGATGTGCCAGTCCTGCACACCTGTGGTGGGAGCTGGTAATGGCTAGCAGCTTTACCCTGCACCTACATGGAGTGCATGCTATCAGCATTCCTTGGTGTCAGTGACATCTGTCCAGACAGGCATGTTATCAGGCATGGTATGTCTGTTGTGGGTCACATATGATGGCAACACAGGTGGTGCCGGTGTCCATTGGGGAGCATGGGGGAGGTGCACTGTCTGCACATATGTGCATATTGGACAGATGGACAGGGTGACATGCCCTCTGTGGCCCACTGCTGTCACTCCATAGTTACTATCAGGGGCCAATATGCAGTGTACTACCCACATATTGGCTGTTACCTAGGCATATGTGTGTGTGTATGACACATGGGTTGAGAGTGTGCTCTGGGTAATACTGGGGTTGCTAACTGTGATTGCCTGGCTTTGATGTCACATGTCTGGGTATGGCTCTGAACGCCGGCCTCTCAGCCATATTACATGTGTTATCCCTGTATGGTGGACATTGTGATATATAGTATGGCCATCATATACGAAATATGCAAAACCCGCTCCACATTGGCCACAGATGTCACACAGTCACAACCACCTCTACACAGGATACGGGTTACAAACAGACACTCACACACACACACACACACACACACACACACACACACACACACACACACACACACACACATGCACACCTGTCATGTTTGGGAGTAGAACCCCTACCTAACTAGTGTATTACACTACAGCACAATGCAGTTATAGTACACATCACGGATATTACTGGAGTAGTCTTTGCCCAAATGTTTATTTCACAATGACTGACATCAGCAGGATTCCCAAAGTAGGGCATTTGAAATGACTGTAAGAGACTAACCTAAAATGCATTGCTCCCTACACAGACAGTGACACACACAATACATCCAGAACTGTCATGTGTTGGGATGGAACCCTACCATGGTTCTAATTCACAATACAGCAGTATGCAGTTACAGGGCATGCTATGGTGATTACTGGTCTACAACCTTCCCAGAGGTGTATTTCTAGGTGCGTGACATTGGCAGCCTTGCCAAAGGTGGGTATGTGAAATGTAAGGGGTGTGAGTACCCTAAAAGCATTGCTCTCCACACAGTCAGTCATGCATGCATATACACACACAGTTGGCAGGTCAGGGGTTAGAACTCCCAACTAACTCCTTATTCACACTATGGCCATACGATGTTACGGGATGTGCTATGAAGATTACTGGGCTAAGATTGTCCCAAAGGTGTATTTCGAGGTGCATGACATCAGTAACCTTGCCAAAGGTGGGTATTTGACTTGTAAGGGGTGTGAGTAGCCTAAAAAACATTGCTCTCTACACAGTCAGACATGCACACAAACACAGACACACATGCAGTTGCCAGGTTTGGGGTTGGAGCTCCAACCTAACTAGTTTATCACACTATACAGTTACAGGATGCGCTACAGAGTTCACTGGGCTACAGCCTTCCCAGGGGTGTATTTCTAGGTGGGTGACATCAGCAGCCTTGCCAAAGTTGGGTATGTGAAATGTATGGGGTGTGAGTACCCTAAAAGCATTACTCTCTACACAGTCAGACATGCACGTATACTCACACAGTTGGCAGGTCAGGGGCTAGAACTCCCAACTAACTCCTTAATCACACTATGGCCATACGAGGTTACGGGATGTGCTACAGAGATTACTGGTCTACAATCGTCCCAGAGGTGTATTTCAAGGTGCGTGACATCAGCAGCCTTGCCAAAGGTGGGTATGTGAATTGTCAGGGGTGTGAGTGGTTTAAAAAACATAGCTCTCTACACAGTCAGTGACAGACAGACATGCACACATATGCACACACAGACTCACACATGCACAGTTGCCACGTCAGGGGTTTGACCTCCTACCTAACTACATTATCACACTACAATAGTACACAGTTACAGCATGCGCTACAGAGATTACTGGGCTACAGCTTTCTCAGGGGAGTATTTCTAGGTGAGTGACATCAGCAGCCTTGCCAAAGGTGGGTATGTGAATAGTAAGGGGTGTGAGTAGCCTAAAAGGCATTGTTCTCTACACAGTCAGTGAGAGACAGACACACACACAAACAATGACACACACTCACACACACAGTTGCCATGTCTGGGGTTAGAACTCCTACCTAACTAGTCTATCACACTACAGCAGTATGCAGTTATGGGACACACCGCAGAGATTACTGGCCTACAACTCTCCCAAAGGTGTATTTCACACTGGATAACCTCAGCAGGCTTGTCAGGGTACTGCTATGGGGTGGCCAGTGTGTGCATGGCCCATAAACCATTCATGTAGGGGTGACACACCACAAGCAGCCACACACGGGGTCATATGTCACAGGTACATGTATAGGGCAACTAGCTGACTACGTCCTTGTACAGCCCTGTTGTGCAGCTGGCACATGGACCACATAGTCTGTGGTGCTGACAGGTACTGGTCGCTAGTAACTGCAGTGTGCGACATCTGCACCTGATGTGTTTGGGGCCCTTTGGCTGTGTGCTGGTGGGACAGGCATGGATGGCTCCTTGTCATGGTCACCCTCTTCCACACATCTATATCCATCTACCTTTGGCTTATTATGGTGTGTTGTCCTTACATATATGTCTGTATTCCTATCCACTGTGTGTGTAAGGCATGAGTGGTGCATACTGCATGTGTCTGCACTAACAACTGCAACTGCTGGATGTGTCTGGTCCACTGGTGTTTGCATACATGGCCTTCATGTGTTTAAGTGTGTGAGCATGCCCAGTAAGGCCGTCTGTTTTGCATGTGTGGATCATGTCTGGTGGTTTGTACTGCACAACTGACCTTTGTGTTGTACACCAACAGATAGCATGCTGTGTCTGCAGGGTATACACTGATCATTTGGCATTGACTGTTGCAACATGTCAGCATAGTGGGGGAAACACCTGACTATTTCTATGTTTCTACACAGGATTGGGGGGGCGCACCTGACTGTTACTATGTTTCTATGTGGGGGCGCACACATGACAGTTGTACACATTTGCTAGGACTCTACTGGTATGTCCTGTAGTTCATTTCAGTCAGAGTTTTACCTATCATGCTGGCTAAGCCATACCAGTGTACTACCGTTCTTATCTTTTCATTGCATACACATTAGTTTCTGACTTACTAGCCATCACAACTGACATCCCACTACCTGGCCGGCTGTAGTCTGTCCGTGTAAGCCTGGGTGGGGGTTACCCATATCCCCATTCAGAGGCCATAGTACGGCATTTGTTTGTGTTTGTCTCTACCTGTCCTGCTGGCTGTGACTGTTGTTGGGTATGTGACCCCCCCTGACTGGCATGTGTGAGTCCCTTATCTTGTGGGTGTCCCAGTATTGAGGGTGGTGCTGCAGGGCTGCCTATGTCAGATACACATACTACACTGCCTATGCATAGTTAGCCACATGTAGTGTAATGCTTGGCATCCCTTTTACTGTATGTGAGAGTCAGAGAGAGGTGCTATTCCCTGGGTTCCTCCCATGAGTATGTGATATGCATTGCCTCTTTGCCAGGGAATACTGGTCACACCTCCTTCTGCCTACTGCAGCAGGCTCAGGTTGTTCCTCCTCTCAGTCACTCTGCGCCTGTGCAGGCCTTGACATTGGTGGGGGCTATGTGGCCCTGCCCCTTGCTGCTCCTGCTGCAGTTTTTTCCACAGGATCATATTGTGTAGCATGGGACATACAAGGGCGATTTGGGTACATGTAGTTGGTGAGTATTGCAAGGCTCCACCGGATGTGTCCAGGCACTGGAACCATGACTTGAGCATCCCAAACACAAGCTCTATTATGATTCTTGTTTGTGTGTGTGCATCATTATGGAGTTCTTGTTTGGGTGTGTGTGCATTTCTGATGGATGTCATCAGCCATGGCTTCACTGCATATCCAGCATCCCCCACTAGGTGACCATGTGGGAAGTCCCCACTGGCAAATGTCTGGTACAGCTGTGCCAGATGCCAGATGTGAGAATCGTGATAACTTCCAGGGCAGCCAGCACACAAGTTCAGTATTATGCCCTGGGCATCGCACATGACCTGGCAGTTGATGAAGGGGAAACCCTTGCGGTTGATGTAGACCCTACCCTGCTCACTGGGTGGTGCTTTGATGCATATGTGCATGCAGTCTATTGCACCCACTACCTCAGGGTATTCTGCTATTTGGTGGAAGAGATGCATATTGCTGGCCAATGCTTCATGGATGAGGGGGAAATATATATGCTCACCGACGTGTGCTGCCATGACATCCAGGAACTGGTGGAGTACCCTGAATGCTGATGCCTGTGAGATCCCCATCATATCCCCAGTTGGCCTTTGGAACATACCTGTAGCTAGCATTCTTAGGCCTACACATACCTTTGTTTCCACTGAGATGGGTTCCCCTCTGTTAGTTCTGTGTGTCAGGAGTGGCCGCCACAGCTCAACAATTTGCTGTAGGAGGTCCCTGTCCACCCTATAGTGCTCTACTATCTCCAGCTCATGTAGCTCTTGGTAGGTTACCCTGGGTCTGTACACTCTTCTCCATCTCCTCACTGTGGGTTGGTCAGCAGCATTCCCATCCTCACCACCCTCAGCCTCTTCCACAAGTTGTATGATAGCTATTGCAGCCCCTAACATTTTGCTGTTGTGAGTGTTAAAAGTTCCCCGCTTGTTTACACTGGTGGTGTAGGGTGTGGGAAAAAACAGAGGGGTAGGTGTTTGCATAGTTTATAGTAGCATTCTGGGCTAGGCTGGTCTGCTGCCTGTGGAATTGGCTGGTTCCAATATGTTTCACCTGGCAACGAACCTAGTGCCCCTTGATTAACTTCCTAGTGCTGCTTTCCCTTCCCATTGCCCTTCTGTTTCATTTCGGGGGCACGCCATGCAATTGGCGTACTCCAATGTGCACACTGCTGTGATTTCCTGGGTTCACTTCCTTTATCTTCTTGTAGATCCTGTTGTGTGGTGCGCACCCCTGCTTATACTTTGTCATACATGTTGGGCAAGTTTAGACACACCCCCAGCTTTGCATAGCTAAATTGGATGCAATCCCGAGCCACAGGGCACCAATCTGCTGACAGTATGCCTGACACACCCACCCATGATGTCACCTACCTCCTAGTCTTGCACTCAGCTATTCATACTCTTACACTGTTGGGACCTGCCTCACATGCTGGGGAAAACCGGGATTCAGTATCCTTCCCCTCATTTGCATAGGATTGCCTGCTAATGCATAGTTACATGTGTCACATTGTGCCTCCACCCTTAGCAACCACTATTCACTGGCCAGGTTGTCTTTTGCCTGCCATTGACTTGCATGGCGGAATACTGATTTTAGTTAGACTGCTTTTTTTAGGTTTATTTTCTTATTTCCTCACCGATCCTGTTTGCACGCCGCTGCCCTATGCTTCAATGGCCGTGATCTGCAGACATATCATAAAAGTTGTATTTTGCATGTTTGCATTGTTTGCAATGCCAATGGCCTTCTACTTGGCCATTGGCATGCTTCCTCAATGATATGCAGCGATTATTTGAAGCTGTCATAGCTTTGTTTTGGATTTTGCAGTACCGTACTCGGTTACTAACCGAGTACATTTCTGCATATTACGCTAGTCCTGCACGCTCTGATTCCTGTTTCCTGGATGGCAGATTTACCTAATTTGCATGGTTTTCACCTGCAAATGGGGTAATTTGCAAACGGGGGCTGGGAACGTGCAGCACTAGTGCTAGAGTGCTCACGCACATCAAACGAGCACTTACATGGATCACTCGGCTGCCATATTGGCAAAATTTCCTCTTACACTAATCATGCATGCCGTGCAAGCTTTTGAGAACCCAGGGGAAAGTGGTTGAAGTGAAAAAAAATCTAGTACATAACACTTTAAAATAATACTTTAAAACAAAAATGCTCACCCCATCAGATTCAGTGCATGAAATTAGGGAAAAGGCATGTGGAATACAGTTGTGTAATGAAATGTGGATAAAAGCTTGTAAAACAACTAATCACTTCACTGAGAAAGATGATATACTCACATGAGCAGGTTAATGTGTCCAAAGGAGAGCAAGGAGGGAAACATCATGCAGCAATGGAAAATAAAGACCTGAAGCCAAATGAAGGTGCAGATGGAGGTAGAATGCTACCTACCTGAAGCATCAACTCTCCTCTCCCCCCTTCATTTACAGAAGCATGTAGAAACCATGGGAAAAAACAATGCCCATAATAGGAAAGTGGCCTTAGACAGCAACAGGTAGAACAGATGGATGAGACCATCAGCAGTCCACAGTACATAGAGAAACCTTCACATGCAAAACAGTCCATACTGCAGGTACTGATCAAGCTCCTTTACCCTGCACCAGATGAATTACTCCAGGCAGAAAAAACAATTATGACACTATGCATCAAGAAATGCTAATAAGATGGCATTAAACAGTGCTCTCTCCAAATACATCATAACAAACGGTGGTGAAAGTGTGACCTGCAACCCCTCTAAGATACCAATGAGGTCATCAAATGAGGTATTGTATGCTCCCTGTCTCTTACTTGTAATGAGGCAGTATACTGCCTGCTATCAACTGTGCCAATCCAGCTGTGGATGGTATAGATTGGTAATACAGAATTGTTTAGGTCGGATGAGTATCATCCATAAGCCACATGCACTGCTAGCTAGGCACCAAGTGTTTAACTTGGGTGTGATTACACATAACGCATGACTCCATACATCATACTCACTGTGACACATTATAAAGTCACCACCCACAATGGCACCTTCCCCACCTAAATGCCACTCAAGGATGTAAAAGTGGACTGTTTAGCAGGCTCTCATTTACACCTTGCCTGCCTAACCAATTGCTGTAATCCCTTCTTCCTGGGCATTTGCTGCACATTCTCCTCCACCTCTTGTGCACACTTCTTGATTATTGCTGCAGGAATATTCTGGGAAGTATTGACCTACTCCTTAATGGCAGTGATCAGTTTAACAGATGATCCCTCTGAGTGTGGGTGCATGATGGTGGACTGTGCTTCTGAACAGTTTTTCACCTGCAGTAGTTTCAAAGGTAATGGGTCACCCCCACAGCATGAGGTCCTCTTCACTACATAGCTCCAAAATGAGTAACTATTTGACTGTTATTTCTTGCGATATAAAGAGCCCTCAGTTATGAGCATGGGCTTGCCCAGCTAGATCTATGCTGTGAATCTCAATGATGTCTCCAGGCTGCACTTCTGCATTGTTACCAGTGTCCTCTTACAATGCCATAATTGTAACACAGACACCCAAAAAAAATCTCCTTTGTAAGGTAATTCAGGAGGAAAGGCTCTTACTCATCACTTGTAGCCACTTCATTCCTTAGAGTGGCTGTAACTGTAAATAGAAAAGCCCACCCATCAATGATTAGAAATACAGAGAATAGCTGCTATGATGTCATGTTCAAACAACCAGTATGTCAAAAGCTATTGCAACATTGCTACTTTTCTCCACTTCCAATGCCATAGCTGCAAAACAGTAACCCCCAACAGCCATCTTCTTTGTAAGGTAGTTCAGGGGAGGTGCTAGCACTCACCAAATAGTAGCCCTTACATTCATAAATCTGGCTATTACTGTAAACAGAACCGCATACCTGCCACTGATTAGAAACCCAGGAAATAGCTGCCTTGACCTCCTGCTCAAACATCAAGTATACAGTGTACTTATGTAACGTTAGCAACCCAGCTTTCATCCACTCAAAGTGGAAGTGTTACCTTCATTGTATCAAAAACATTTTGAAACAGCTATGTTTTCCCCTCTACATTCACTAAAAGTCTGCTGGAAATTTTTACAGTTGACTGGTATTCTGTTTGGGATCTCAGTAGTAAAAGAAAAGAAAAGGAAGGGACATGCATAACAATGTGCAAAACAGAAGATTTCTGTCTGGTTATTCAAATTTAAGGCTAGGAAAATATAAACTACATCATCCTGTAAAAATTCACTGCCAAACTCTATCTCAGAATACAGACCTCAAGACTTGAATGTGTATGGGTGATGTGGCATCAATCACAATTAAATATGTCCCTGCTGAAGTACCTGTTACAGTACAGTAAATTTCCATCACATGCACAGTGATATTTAGTTTCCTTCACAGTAAATCTGTTTTCACTGCAAGGATTTATAGTATCCTAAAAGCCACCTGCTGCTTTCAAGGCACATCTCCCAGTCCAAAATTTGTCACTATGTTCCCATAATTGTTTGCTTAAATGCAGTGGCACAATTGAAATGATTTCAGTCTCTAAAGAAATAATAGCATTCATAATGTCATTTCCAGAAGATGCATCAATGCCACATTTAAGAAATGTTAATAGGATGGCATTGAACTTTCTGGCTTAAATGCATTCTCATGCTCATACAAGCAACTAATGTTAGAATGATGAAGAATGGGGGTTAGTTAGGAAACCTTAAATAAATAACAAGTCATGGTTTGAACATCATCAGCATTCTGTAACAGCACTGTGTATTGAGGTGAGTATGTATGGTTCTATGCTGGATGATATGTACATATCGTCAAAATGTGTACCAAAATAAAAAAAAATATATATATATATATATATATATATATATATACATATATATATATACATATATATACATATATATATATATACATATATACACAGTGGATATAAAAAGTGTATACACCGCTGTTAAAATGCCAGGTTTTTGTGATATAAAAAAATGAGACTAGAATAATTATTTCAAAACTTTTCCTACCTTTAATGTGACCTATAACCTATGAGACTAGAATAATTATTTCAAAAATTTTCCTACCTTTAATGTGACCTATAACCTGTACAATTCAATTGAAAAAACAAACAGATCTGTTAGGGGGAAATATAAAAAATAAAAAAATGTACTATTAAATCAAAAGGTGCTTCAACAAAGTAAATAAAAAATGTACTATTAAATCAAAAGGTGCTTCAACAAAGTATTAGTTTAAGGGTGTGCACACACAGCAAAGTATTAGCTTAAGGGTGTGCACACTTATGCAACCAGTGTATTGAACATTTTTTATTTTTTATATATTTCCCCTAACAGATTTGTTTATTTTTCAATTGAATTGTACAGGTTATAGGTCACATTAAAGGTGGGAAAAGTTTTGAAATTATTTATTATGGTCTCATTTTTATATCACAAAAACCTGGCATTTTAACAGGGGTGTGTACACTTTTTATATCCACTGTATGTATATATATATATATATATATATATATATATATATATATATATATATATATATATATATATATATATTTATTTATTTATTTAAACCAGCTCTTTGAGAAATCAGTTCACTGAAAATAATACATATATGCAAAACTTTAAGTAAAGTTTTTGATGGAGTAGCATTTCATTTACTTGCTGGGATAGTCTGACTGAGAAAAAAGATGTCCCTTTTCAACAGAGTTCCAGGGAGAAAAGCTTCATACATTACAACAGAAATGGATTTCCAATTACAAACGTTATCTAGATACAAGTAAGCCAAAATATTGTGCAGGTACAAAAAGGAAAAAACAAGGGTACATAAGAAAAACAACACTAAATAATAAATACAACTTTTGAAGCAAAGGAAAATGAAATTGTATAATAAATAACATTTTATAGTAAAGCTTTTTTTAAGCTAGTATGACTTTATCTGTCAGGTTAAATGGATAAGACAAATATAAGGTTAATTTTCTAAACACCTTTATTGAATTATCACTTGTGACAGAGGCAAATTTACATTTATACAAAAGTAATCGGTATTAACATTAACAAACATTGTACTTCACATATATTGCTATATATCATATAACCTAAGCAACATTACATACATTATTCAATTCCTGCCCCCCCTTTTTTAAATAAGAAGCACTTAAGACATAAGCAATCATACATTTATATAAATGGAAACAAACCATATTGACACAGTCCTAGTTATAAGCATTTTACATCACAAACCAGACTGACACAGTCCCAGTTGCAAACATTATATATCACTTATAGTCTACCCAATCATTTTCAGTCAAACATTACATAGCTCATTTAATACCTGCCTTCTTTTAAACCTCATTCCTCCTCTCTATTTATTATTCCCACAATTCTCATTTTTTTCCTATATAGTTTGCTCCTACCCTTTTCTAAAAATCTCAATTCCTGTTGTTTTATCTCTGTTAGTAGCAGTTAAGGAGCAAGCTCATGTACATCTTGATGGATTAATTAAACAGTTAAGAGAAGCATGTTACTGAAAACAAAAGGACTGCAGTACTGGTCATGGGCAGGTGAAGAAGTCAATACAAGACAAATTATGTAGCAAAAACTATAAGGCAAAGTACATTACGGTCAAGAAATATTCCAGAGGTTCTCAGGTAGAGAGCAAATGTTGGCGAGATAGTGGCAAAGAAAGAGGTAATTAGGAAAATATGCTTTGAGTGTGTAATGAGGTAGCAGATTTTAAAAATTCCAAGCAGAATTCTCTGCCAGGAATATTGCATGAACAAATTGCTATAACTAAGGAAATGATTCCGTAGAGCTGAGACATAGGATCTGACTAGACATAGTAAGCCTTTGTTAAATTTATTTCTGTTCACTGCCAAAAAAAATATTAGAAAATGGAAAATAATGTCTAAACCAACTGTATTTGAAGTATTGAATACTGTAAAAGAAATAGAGTAACTGGAAGAGGAATGTTTAGAAAAGGGAAGGAGCAAATTACAAAGAAATAATTGGAAATTGTGGGAGTGATACATGCAAAATAATGGTCAGGAAATGGAGTGAGGTTTAAGGGAAGGCAGGAATTGAGCAACTTAGATAATGATGGACTGATGATAGTTATAAAGAAAGAGAATGTATGACTTATAATGTATGTCAATGGAAAAAAAATGTTAATATATTTCTATTAATGTATGTTTGCTCTGTCCTGACTGGTAATTTAATAAATGTGTTTAAAAAAGAAGAAATATTTCAGAGGAGCATGCTGCTCTACATGACAGCTATTGCTAATTGCAATAATAAATTAAGAGCACCCACTGTCATTATTTTGGCTGACTGAAGATCCACACATTTATCACACACAAATGTAAAAACACTCTAAGTGACAGGAGTACCTGCAGCAACAGCACATTATTTAGGGACATTCCTTATTATTATAATTGTTAGGACTATCTCTTACCATTGTTATCAGTAACAGTATTGCTTATCTTATTCACTACCATTAAGACTGTATGGCTGGGATTTATAAAAAAATCCTTTGTAATTTGATGCAACTTCAAGTAATACTGCATTTTAAGGCAGACTCATTCCAGAATAGAGTGATGATTCCCGCTGCAGAGTAATAACAGAATAAAGGTGTGATAGTCCATAACTGTGCCATGAAGACTAGTGGAATAATGCTGTTCCTGAATGCTAGAATTCAAATGAAGGTATTGTAAGAGTGTACTGAATCCATGAACAGTAAAAATAGGCAATGGTCTATGCACCATTCAAAGTATACTAAAAGTAGCTATATACCTGATCAAACTATGGAGGGCTGCACTTGGTATGCAGAAATTGCTAGAAGTGGATAGGAGAATGTGATGAGTGTGGTAATACCAGACATTGTAAATGAGACAGAGCCCTACTACTCTGACTGGCTGAGAGCTCCTTCACCAATATAGAGTAAAGTGAACTACCCATGGCAATGTGAATGGGTGTGCTAAGTGGATCTGACAGAAACTGGAGTGCATGTCTGGTCTGTTATGTTAGAAATTTAGGTTACAGTAGCCTAATGCATCCTAGCCAAATATACTTTCCATCATTCTACAGCTAATATTCTGGGTATATGCTATTGATGTGCACTGTGCATACTTACTGCAATCCTTACATTTAAGCTGTGGCATGTAGGGAGTGCACATCACATTTTCTAAAGACAAACAGAATTTACAACTGATATCAGCATGCGTTCCATGGGATAATATCTCTTCCTGTTGTACTAGTGCAAACAGACTGCACCCATGTACTAAGCCATACTTGCTTCGTGCTGAGGATTTTCCATATACTATTAGGAAAGGGTTCAGTGTAATCATCATCCAGCTTGTGTGTAACACAGACTGCATCATAATGAATGTGCCCTTGAAACATCATGGGGGACTCTGTAATGTTGACATCAGGAAAATGATGACCTGTAGCATGCATTCTCCCAGAAATCTATATCACAGGGACTTCTAAGAATTATGGGGTGTGATTATTCTGCATAACCAACAGTGAAATACTGGTGATATGGCAATAGGGTAGCTGCACAGAACTACTAGCTTCTAGCTTATGTACTTTGAGCATCTTACCTTTCTGCTACAACAATGGATAATAATCTCAGTCCACATCTTGAAGTGTACACTCAAAAGATGTTTATGTAACATCAGAGCCAAATGTGTATCTACATCCTGAAAGAGCAGTTCACTGCCTGGATGTCGGAGAGCTGGTTTCTGCAGTATAAATGGAACATTGGTGCATGGATTTTCTGGGCATACGCCCATATTACATAGATGCTTATAGTGTGTGCCATGTTGTATGACTGTTCCAAGCATGTGACATTTTCTTCATATGGCTGCTTCAGCACAGTATGGCAACAGGTTAACATGTAGCTGTCATGGCAGCAGAAGTGACTGAACATTGTGTACAGCAGAATGCCAGAGAAAAAGGACTCTGGGGATACAATACCACGGTCACAAGTTGTAGAAGGACTGTACATATTTACTTACAGTTATTCATAAAATATCTGGAGGATTTCTATCCAGCATAACATGTGTTTGATGGAGAACTCTTCATATCAGTTGTGTCTTTAGTGTATCCTTTTATAATGTGCACAAAGTAATATGACATACAAGGGTGCATCACTGGAACAGGCAGTCTGTAACACAGACTAAGCTGTGCCTTGCAAATATTATGCAGAATATACATCAGATGGGGCACCCATGCACACATTTACAAGGCCACCATCATGTCACTAGAAGAAGCTGCCAGGGTAACAGGAAGTTCCTGGCTGACATTTGGTCTCATTCCTGGTGGGGAAAGGCAGCTAATTCTACAGCTTCACTGAAATCCAGTGGAGGATGTGTAAAATTGCAGGCCACAGGACTAATGCTTTATTGGGTGACATCCTTGTCAGTTTTGGAAGAAGGAATTTTGGGCAGCAGTAGAAAAAGAAAAAAATCCCCCTAATGAATATTCATGAACAATGCCACACCAAAATAAAATAAACCATAATAAAATAAACTTCAGTCATTGTCAGATTAAAATATAATTTATAAAAATAATTTTAAAATAATAATGTATTAAAAGAAATAGCACACGGTGTGGGAGACAGTACAGTAGAGAGTCGATTATCCGAACTGATTAGGACCTAGGGTAGTTCAGATAATCAAACTGTTTGGATAATCAAACATATAATTGAACTGGATAAAGAACTACTAAAACTTGTTTCTTTTTTCTGCATGCAGGAATTTACTTTTCAACCATTCAGTGCTTACAGTGGACAAAAAATATTTTTCACATCAAGCTTGCTACAAACTCAAAAACATGCTCAAGTGAATACATATAATGATTACATATTCAGACTTTATGATTTTTCCTACCCAAAAACTTTGGAAGGCTGGTTTGGATAACTGATGATTCTGATAATCGATGTTCAGATAATCAGCTCTCTACTGTACTCAGGAAGTCATGTCTCCCCAAACAAAAGAATTCATAATCTTTTATAGGAAAACTTTAAGAAAGTAGTAAACTTTATCAGTCATACCTTTGCTAGTATCCAACAGAACAATGCTAACTAATACAGTTCATAATACAGTTTATTCTTCAGACCATTACTAAATATCTAATAGAAATACATTGTTTAGTAAAAACAGATTTTTAACTTCTTATCTACATTTCTAGCTTAGACTAGAATAAGTTTCTTTTTACCATTTGATTTAGAAATGCTGCATCAGGCTCAGGAAATGAAACTTAACATTCTATACTTTTCCATGTTTCCACTTATGCTGTTGCAACACATACACTAACCTTTTAGGACACATATACACTAACCTTTTAGAACATGTACTATTTCATTTTAACCCTTTACAATCCCTCATTTGATGTTGAGAAAGCATCACACTCATTCCAAAAACATCTTTTACACTTTAAATATATTGTCATACATTTTCCAAACCTTCAAAAACTAACTCTTCATTTTCACTTGCTATTTCACTTTCCTTGACATGATCTGTAAATGACACTTTTCAAACTTACTAACATGTATATTCTGTAACAATGGTTTTGATTGAGATTCAATGAGTTTGGTTATTACAGTTTTGAATAAAAATAAAAGTAAAAATAAAATCATGATAATAATAGCAATAAGCATAATAAATTTCAACAAATTACCTCCCCATCCTGAAAACAAATTGGTTAGCCAAGTCCCATTATAAACTATCTGCTTCTTTGGAATCTGACAGTTCAGCCACTTTTTGGATGATTTCCAAATGACTACATATTGCCTACTTATTATTAGGAATGAAAGAACAGCATCCTTCATGCATAAGTGCACACAAACCTCCCTTTGATGCAAGTACAAAATCAAGTCCCATTCGATTTTCTAGTACTACTGCACACATGGTACTCGGCTCTAAAGTAATCAAATTAACAGTGTCAAAAGTTGCATTGCTTAACACTTCTAATAGTTTAGAGAGCTTCTCAGCTACCAAATGGATTTTACAGTCCCATTAGCAGGTAATATACCAGCTCCAGAACTTGTAACCACATAAAAGAGCAGTACGATGCACAGGTGAACACAAAACACACTTTATTAATTGCTGTCATCAGCTGTTGACCCAAGACTTCTTCAGAATAAAAAGCGCTGCAATCTGATATGTTTAAATATTAAAAAAATGCTTCCTTGTAGATCCCTGATAGGATAATTGGCTTGTTATTAAAAAGTCTCATGAATTAAAATTAAAGAAGCAACAACTCCAAAATCAACTACTTGTTGTTCATTACCAAAACAAACCTAAATATCAAGTTTTAAAAACACCCATATACTAAACTTTTAATGCACAAAAAATATCTATATGTCATAAACCCTAAAACTTGCACTGTTTAAAAAGTTAAAACACTTGAGGTATTCATAACAATATTTTGGCATATAATGCCCTTACATATGGAAGTCTGCTTTTAATTTCAAGTATCTATAAATGGAGACCATTTCATTAAGCCTTGGAGGGTAAGTGGCATTGCATCTAAGCTGCCATATTAGTTCCCTATATTCAAGAAATAATTCTATAGGGCCCCCTCTTCCCTTGTTGTAAACTTGTTCTAGACCACTAAATTTAAAATGGTGTTAAGGAAACTCCATGATATGTTCACAAAGGTCATTGTTAATATTATTTCTTCTTATATCATACAAATGTTGCTAAATGCATTTATTGAAACTATTAATAGTTTTTCCTATATAGAGTGTTGACAAATAGCAACATATATCAAACATTTGCTAGCACAGTTTAATCTCTGTTTTAGAATGATTCTACCATAGCCCTGAATGTAAAGAGAGTCATTCTCTAAAATATCAGGGCATTGCGTACAGTGGCCACATTTTCTCATCCAACCTTTTATCTCCTTCGGTCTATTTGTCTCAAGTAAATTCTTGAAAGACATGTCTCTTTTGTATACTAGTAATGTTTTTTCCCCTAATTTAATTTTTGTATTGTTGGTCACTGTCAAATAACACCCAATTCTGATTGATAATTTATTTTATTATCCCATAAAGGGGATTAAAAGATAGCACCATTGTGTTCTGGGAGGGTTTTGTTGTCCCTACCCCAAGACCTGCCTCTATGGCCATTCTATCATCCTCAGGAGCCTTCCTTAATAATGGGAAGAAATACCCTTCCAACCTCTTTTTAATAACTTTGTTGAGCATAGGTTCAATAAACTGTGTTGGATAACCTCATTTATTTAGCATTTCTTTTAATATGTTGACTTCTTCCAAAAACATATTATAGTCACCAACCATCCTCACCAACCTAACTCCTTGCCCCTTCACCAAGGATCTCTTTTGGTGAACGGGGTGCCCACTATCGAAATGCAACAGTGTGTTTGAATAAGTTGGCTTTCTGTAAAGTGCAGAGGTGAACAAATGTTTCACCCTAGCTTTACAAATAGTGATGTCCAAAAAATGAATCATATCATCATTGGTTTCCATGGTAAATTTCAGAAAGTGGGTGCTAGAGTTCAAAAAAGCAAAACAATTCCTGTAGTGCACCATGTGTTCCTTCCCATTAGATCTTATGGATTTGTGTACCAATATGTTCATAGTATATATATATATATATATATATATATATATATATATATATATATATATATGTATATATGTATAAGTCAAAAACGAGGCCCTTGTCAGCAGAAAACAGCTCAGAAAAAATCCTTAACGCAAATTTATTAATAAAAACAGCAAAGCGTTTTCACCACAGATATCTGCGGCTTCATCAGAGAAAATTTTTTTTTTTTTTTAGACATGAGTCTAGTGCTTCACTGCTTTGGATATGCTGGTAATATTTTTTCTCATAATTCTTGAAATAGGTCATGTTTTAGGTTCTTCTGACAAAGCAGTCTTTTTTTCTGGACAGTTGTGTGAAGTACTGAAAATGTTTTCATTCTTTTAAAGATCTGAAACATGTCATAATTTAAAGTCTATGAGAGGATGGCTAACAAAACTGCATGCCCTTGTTTTGAGCATTATTTCTTATGCTTTGAAGGATACTGACTTTAAAAAAAAAGTCTGCCTCCCCAGAAGTTGATGTGTGGTTCATTTAAAACATTTTGTGCCACACTGACACAATATGTTGCTGCCATTAGACTACTCAAAGACACCTCACTAACCATGTCAAATGACTGTGGTAAAGTCTTGCTTCTTATATATAATCATTAGCATTGTTTCAAAATGTTTACTTGTAGAATGCTGTTGGCTGACTGGAAGCTTTGGGAACAATTATTTCTGTGAAGAAACATAAACTACTCAAAACTACTCCATAACATAGATGAAATAGCTTTGAAAGTCATATTGTGGAGTGATAATCATTTTGCTGGATACAAATGACCATTTTTGACTATGACTCAAGGTGGGCAGAGACAAAGACACTATGTCTAAAGAGTAACTACAAAAGGAGGTTAAAAAGCTGTATTAAATTTTGCAGTTTGCGAGTTCCTTTTATCTGGAGGCTGTAATTAAAATGAAATATTTACATTATTTGTAATATATGGACTTTTACAATGTATGCACCATGGATTGCTCACTAGGACTTGACTCATACAGATAAGTTACATCATACAGTTTAGATACATCACACAACAACAGGCAAACCATTAGCAAAGATATCTATTTGCATAACCTTGTTTTGGATATTGCAAGCTGTCATTAATTCAGGTAGGATTCTATATAAATACAGTAAGAGAATAGTTTTATTTTGCGGGATCACTAAATGAAGGAGAAAATCACTTGAAATTAATTTTCTGGCACTTTTTTTTTAATCATTTTTGTAGCTCCCAGTGACACCCTGACTATGATCCCTGCTAAATGGGACACCTTTGTTTGTCCAAAAGGCCTGATGGTATGGTTTTACCCTTCTAGACAGGGGCTTCCCATGGTGGAGGTAATGGGGTCAAGCCCAATTTTCCCCTAGGCTGAGGGAATAGAACTAAGTCATTGTAAAGGGTTAAAATGAAATTGCACATGTTCTAAAAGGTTAGTGTATCTTTGTCCTAAAAGGTTAATGTATGTGTTGCAACAGCATAAGTGGAAACACGAAAAAGGACAAAATGTTAAGTTTCATTTCTTGAGCCTGAGGCAGCATTCTTTCTAAATCACATGGTAAAAAGAAAGTTATTTCATACTAAGCTAGAAATGTAGACAAGAAGTTGTAAATCTATTTTTAGTAAACTTTATGTATTTCTATTAGATATTTAGTAATGGTCTAAAGAATAAATTATATTATAAACTATATTAGACAGCATTTTTCTATTGTATGCTAGCAGTGGTATGACTGAAAAAGTTTATTACTTTGTTAAAGTTTCCCTATAAAAGATATGAATTCTTTTGTTCGGGGAGACATGATTTCCAGAGTGCTGTCTCCCACAAGTGTGTATTTCTTTTAATAAATGATATTTTAATCTGCCAGTGACTGAAGTTTATTTTATTATGGTTAACCTTAATTGATGGTGCCAAGTCTTGGATTTTTTCAAACTGCCTGGAGCTGCTTCTATAGAAAATCAATTTACTAGGCCCTTTGACAGTTTTCTGTCTAGCTTATTTTCTGTAACGTCAGTTCACAACTGCACCTCTCTTTGAAACTTTCAGTCTTGGCAGATTTTCAGGTTTTTACTGGTAAGTGTAGCTTTTGTATGCATGTGGGTTAGTATGTGAGTGGGATACCTCTTTTTTTATTAACATTGTGAATGGAGGTACTTTAAAAGAACCATGGTATGGTTCTCCTGCAAGACATATGTTTCCGAACTGGAGCAAAGATAGCTGTCTTTACTTAGATAAATGGCGTGAGCTCACTAAAAATGATGGTAAATTGATTTTTCCATCTGCAGTTACTTTCAATAAAAATATTCTGTTATAATTATAAAAGACTTGGAAAGAAAGGTAATAAAATCCCTGTTGGCTGCTGGTCAGCCTTTAATGTATGGCAGGTAGACTCTAAATATGGAGAAAAAAGATTCTATAGTTTGTAGTTTGAAACATAATGCAGCTAAATTTAAAACACAGTTACAAGTGGCTAATAAGACAGTTAATCATCTACAACATTCTGATTGTCAAGGACAGCATGGTTATAGGCTCTATCTCCTTAGTGAACTACAGAAGTTACAACTTAGCAGCAGTGCGTTGTCTGATGACAACTACTTAGTTTTTCCCACCACACCACCACCACCTTATAATGCACTACCATCTCCCCTTGACCAACAAGATTCTGCTATCTCTTCTTCCACCTCAGAGATTACTACTCCACCATATTCTCAAGGAAGGCCACCTTCTGAGTTGCCCATCTCTGTTAGCCACATGACTCACCCTCCTCAGTTGCTTCCTTCCTCTAGCCAACCTAAAACTTCTTCCTCTTTTTCTGTTTCAGACTGTACCTGATCTAAATTACTTCAAATGTTTATTAGCTTTCTAAGGCAATGTACAAAGGGATATTATCTTCTCTTCATAGATGACACAAGCTACATTCATGTAAATTTGTTACTCAGTTCCCCATAATTATAGATGGGGTGGTTATTTTGGTCCAGATAAATTCAATACAGATAAAGATGACTCTGATTCCTCTTTGGAGGTAGAGGGAGATAGTGTAATTACTCTAACCACCCACTTACATCCTCTGTGACAAGTCCTGAACCCAGCACATGACAGAGATGAAGCAGCACCTTCTACTATAAATGTGATCCGGCCTTGGTCTGCTGTTGATTTCCAAGCTATTTTGGACCCTCTCCCATCAATCAGAACAAATCCAGCAAAATATGCAGGAATCTGAAAGGGTCATGTTCAGTTGCAAAATACTAATTTAGAGGATCTCAGTGCAGTGATGGATATATCCATTCCACCTAATCTATTTAAACATATCTGGGGTCATGCTAATATACCATTCCCCAGCATACAGACATAGAGGCTATTTAGGCAGGTAGGATTAATTTATTACAGGCTACTATTGCAGTATGTCCACTGGTACCTAACTGGTCCCAGATAAATGCAGTCACACAGAGAGAGAATGAGTCAACTGAATCTTATCTACAGTATATGACTGACACCTTTGAAGCTTTCTCAGGTTATACAGGACCTACTGAAGGTCTAGCAGCAAGTGGTCTTTCAGTTGCTTTTGTCAATGGTTTACTACCCCCCCCCCCACACACACACACACACACACACACACACACACACACACACACACACATTCAAGACCAGATAAAAAAGGTTTGTATAATCTGGTCAAGTTTGGGGCTTCATGAACTTGTTAATCAGATTCAATATTTAGCATAAACCCTTATTCATGAAAAATGATAGCAACAAGAGAACAACAAGAAAAACTATTAAACCCACTTCTCCAACAGTTCACCAGAAATAGAGGGAAGAATAGAGGAGGAAGAGGGGGACATGATAGATTTAGGGACAGGGATCAGACTCAAACCTGTGTTTTAATTGTGACCAAAACAGTCGTTAGAGGGACAGTTGCCCTTTCCTGCAGCCAGTAGATGTGCCAGTGCAGTCTAACAATCCATTTTATAATCAGAATCCACCATGAGGTTAACAGAATGTCCAACAAAATGAGAGGCAACAACCTCCTAAGTGGAATACTCCTTGACAGCCACCAGCTTGGCAACAAGATAAACAGGATAGCCATGAACAGGAATCACAGTTATTGTCTTTCATACCTGTGCACCAGAAAGGACCTTTCATTAACATTAAAGTTCAAGAGAGCAATATTCCCTTTCTAATAGACCCTGAAGCTACTAGATCAACGTTAAATGCTTCCACAACCAAGAATCTCCCTTTGTCCCACAACTCAGTGCGAGGAGTCGGGGTATCAGGAGTCTCTTTAGACTACTCTGAGACAGTTTCAGTTCCCATTCAGTTGAGACTGTTGACAGACCAACATGCTTTTCTAGTTGGAACCCCTATACCTCTTAATCTTTTAGGTCAGGATCTTCTCTGTAAGGTGCAATGTAAAATATGCTGTACACCAGATGGGATATATTTAAATGTTCCCAATGATGCAGATGTGTGTTGTTGCAGGTGTTTTGGATGAGGAAATGCTCTTTTCTTTCCTTACTGACACAGAACCTGTACAGCTATCAGATGTAGAATTACTAAATACAGTTTCTTCTCAGCTATGGACAACATGCTACACCAGTATAAATTATTTTAAAACCTCATGATCTTCTGCTCATTGTAGCACAATATCCTCTTTCTGCAGAAGCAGAAGCATGAATTGAACCAGTTATTTCAGCATTGCTGCAACAAGGCATACTTATTCCTAATAGAAGTTCTTGTGATACACCCATTGTGCCAGTAAAAAAGCCTGTTAAAGACATTTACAGATTTGTCCAAGATCTAAGAGCTGTGATTGCAGTAGTTGTGCCTGCTTTTCCCATAGTTCCTAACACAGCAACTATTCTTAGCTCAATTCCCCCTTCTGCTACCTCCTTTTCAGTTACTGATATTTCCTCAGCTTTCTTTTCTATCCCAATACACCCTGATTGTCAGTATTTGTTTGCATTTACATATAGAGGATAGCAATACACATGAAGGTGCTTACCTAAGGATATGTACAATTGTGCACCTTATTTTCAAGTGAAATAAAAAAGCAGATAGATAAAATATAGTTACATTGCAGGTCTTCCTTAGTACAGTATGTAGATGATCTTCTCATAGCATCTAATCCTTTAGCTGACTGTCTGACTGATACAGTTTTCTTGTTAACTAAACTAGCTGAGTTAGGATTTAAAGTAAACTGATCTAAGATTTAGCTTTGGTAACCACAAGTCCAGTAGTTAGGACATTTAATCTCTGAAAATGCATGACACATTTTGCCCTCTAGCATTGTAGCTATACAGACAGCACTGAGACTCTAAAACAACTTAGTGCATTTCTTGGTTTAGCAGGCTATTGTAGACAGTGGATATCCAACTATGCTTAAATAATTAAATCTTTATTAGAACTATGGTAAAAGGACACCCACAAACCCCTCCATTGGCAACTCTGCCATAAATAAACTTTTACTCAGTTAAAATCACGTCTTTCAAATCCCCCAGCATTAGGACTGCCAGACTATTCAAAAGTGTTCTTTCTTTTCTGTTGTGAATCCAATAAGGTAACATTAGTATTATTAGCACAGAAAAGAAATGGTGGGTTTAGACCAGCTGCTTATTACAGTACAAATCTTAATCCAGTGCACCCGTACTTCCCCCCTGCTTTAGAGCTGTAGCTGCAATGGCCCAGTTAATTGATATTGCAGCAGCACTTACTCTTGGTCATGATACTTTTGCTGCAGTTCCACATGTTGTTAATGCTTTGTTATTAAGACTAAAACACATCTTTGTGCCTCTAGACTTTCCAGATATGATCTAGCTCTACTTAATAATCCTTCTTTGCAAATTATTAGATGTCCTCCCTTGAATCCAGCCTCTGATATTTCTACTGCTGATGAAGGTGAACCTCATGATTGTGTTTTTGTCTTTAACAATGGGCTTCCTCCTAGACTAGGGTGACCAAACGTCCTGTAAAAAAGGGATTGTCCTGTTTTTTCACGATCGTACCCAGTGTCCCGAAAAAGTCTCTCGGGATGCCTAAATGTCCCGTTTCTATCAAATCACTAAAACTTCCTAATTATATAACTTCAAGTAATATTTTGGCTACTTCTGAAAAGCTTGCAAAAATAAACAGGTATTTTCTGTTTACCTTTCTGAGAAACAGATGAGGGAGGAGCAGCTTTTTTCCATACAGACACTTGCTCGTTCTCTTTTGCGTATAATTTTGAGTGGGTGTGTAAATGCTGCGCTTCGTAATAAAATGCAGACTGGTGCTGTCCCTCCATACACCCGAACCCACAAGTGCTTCAACACAAGTTTTCAAACCATTATTACTCCTCATTGATGATGATGATGACGGACCAACTGATAGTGGTAAGAAAGATTGTGTACATAAGCATATTCTACATGTCAACCGCAACATCTGTATATAAGGGGTTGAAGTGCCCATTGAACTTTTCTAAGACAAAAGCAGGTCATTTTAAGAATAAAAAAGTGGCTTCTTCCACCACACACACTTGTGATATACGTTTCCTTCATTTACCACACAGCACACAATAAATTTTGATAATAAAAATCGAAACTCAACATAACTGAAGTTGTCAGTGTCACATTGTCAATATTGAGTCACGCCGCATTTTTACTATTTCCTTTGCTACAGGGACTACAGCTCTATTTCTGTAGCTAATATGACGAAATGAGCAGTTAAAAACTGCACTACCAACAATGCATCGCGAAAAGCAATAGCACATCCTCCCCTTTTGTAAAGTGCGTGTCAAGTAAACTAAATCCCACCTCATTGTTTTGATTGGCAGGTTATGGTAGATAAACGGTGGTGAAGAAGGTGAGTATGTGTGTTGTTGCAATTATTTGAAATGAATGGTATCTGAAGGAAAGTTTGAAAAATATATTTTACAGCATCATATCAGATGTTTCACAATTTCTTGAAAGCTACTTTTTTAAAATATGTAATTTGGGGTTTTGGAGTGTTATGTGAAACTTATTTGGCGATACCAGCTGCGTATTTTTATGTATGTAAATTTGATAACTTTAAGGTCAGTCTGTATGCGAAACTGATCTTGTTTTAATATTTTTCATTTTTTAGACTTTTGAGTAGCGTAAAGAACATGAGACCTTGTTGCTATGGCTACTGGACGCGAGCGATTATTTAAAGTGAACATAGAGCAAGGAAGAGATGGCCAAAGGAACTCTACAATGGAGAACGTAAGAAGGTACACTGTAGCTGAGGAGCAAAGACAATAAAGTATAACCGGGGCTGGTGCTAGCATTTTGGGGGCCCCCAGCAAATATCAAGTCAGGGGCTCCGCTAAGCACTTCTAGTCTAAGTGCTACAAACTTTTAGAAGTAAGCATAGCCATATAGACAGACCTGAAGCAGCGTGTAATGTGTTAGTCTTATGTGTGATCCCTGCCGGCCTATTCGTGTCAGAGTGACAGGTGTTTGTTTTGGGTGTTGAACTTTATTCTTTAATTTTATATTATCATCTCATATAGACAATAATTATGCCCAAGTGTCAATGTAAGTTTATGGAGGAATATTCCAAAGAGTGGAACTATATTAAAAAGGGACGCTATGACAGTGAAGCCGAGTGCACAGTTTGCAATAGTGTTTTTAGTATTGGTCATGGTGTACGTTCAGATATAAAACAACACATCACATCAGTGAAACATAGGAACAGACTGAGTGCCCCAAGCAGCAGTATGTCTCTTAACAATTATTTTATAAAACACGATTCTAATGAAGAAACGAAAGTTAGAGCTGCTGAACTAATTCAGGCCTACCATACGGTAAAGCACCATCACAGCTTTAGGTCAAATGACTGTCAACAAGTTAAACAGCGTTATGTTTAGTGACTCATCAATTGCATTAAAGTTTAGCTCTGCCAGAACAAAGCAATCAGCCCTGATAACTGGTGTTTTAGCTCCATTCAGCATGAAAACTAGCATTGAAGAGATAAATAAATCCCCTTTTATGGCATTTCAACTGATGCAAGTAATCACAAGGCTATAAAAATGTTTCCTTTTGTAGTTCAGTTTTTTGACATAAATGAAGGGATAAAGTCAAAGTTACTGAAAGTAGCTTCCTTGCCATGTGAAACGTCAGATGAGATATCTAGTTTCTGCTTGGACTGTATTGATGAATTCAAGTTAAATAAAAACAGTTGCATTGCGTTTTGTGGTGACAATACCAACACAAATTTTGGTGGTTTGAACAGAGTGGGAAAAAACAATGTATTTACAAAATTAACAACTAATTTACATGGTGGTATTGAAGGTGTGGGTTGTCCTGCACATGTACTACATAACTGCATATGTGCAGCAGCTGATAGATTAAGCTGTGACATTGAAGGTATTGTTGTCAAACTCTTCTCTTATTTTTCTATATACACGGTGTGAACAGAGAGGCTAAAAGAATTTTGTGAAATGGTCGAAGTCGAATTTGGCACTATTTTGGCGTATTCAAAAACTCGTTGGCTGTCTTTGATGCCTGCAATAGAACAAATTTTAAAGCTGTTTGATGCTTTAAAGGATTTCTTTTTAAACGAGAAAAAAGCTCCAAAGATTTTGTTAACATTTTTTAATAATCCTTTAAGTGAGGCATACCTATGGTTTATCCATAGCCAACTCAGTATTTTTCACCAAGGAATTAAAAAGATTGAAGGAAGTACAAAAAGTGTTATGGAAGTCAGTGATGTATTGGAATGTACTCTCAAAGCTTTGACCAGAAGAAAAAAGGAACAGTTTTTATCTTTTAGTGTAAAATCCATTCTTAAACGGGCCAATATTACGCAACAAGACGAAATTAACTTCAAAAATGAAGTTAACGAGTTTTATGAAACCTGCCTACAATATCTTAAAAAATGGAGTGTACCATTCTCTACCTTCTCAAAATTCAAATGGATGCTTTTGAAGGACATCCCCAGTTGGGAACAAATTGAAGAAACTATTTGTTACTTCAACGAAAAAAGTATTGAAATAAATGATACTTTGCTATTTGATCAACTGGCATTGTTAGTGGATTTTGTAAATATTAAAGAGTGGACTGATGAAGATAAAAAAACACCTCAGTGTCACGAAAAGTGGGTTTGTTTTTTCAAAACCCATACTAGGCCAGAACAGAACTCTGAATTTTTGAAGATATGCCAATATGTGTTTGCGATCCCTGCCCATAATGGTAATACTGAAAGAATCTTTTCGCTCATGAACATTCAATGGACGGACGAAAGAAACAAGATGAGAGTGGAGACCCTTTCTGCAATCCTGCAAGTTCTCTACAATTTCGAAATGGACTGTTACAGTTTTTACAAGTTTATATTAGATAAGAAGGAGGTTTTAACAATGGCTGGGACAACAGCCAAATATCCTCAATTTAAATCCTAGACTAGTGAAATGTAATTTGTTGTGTTGTATTATGTTGTAAAATATGTATAAATAAATAAGTATTCACTGCAAAATTATTGTTTTCGTTTATGATATGCCTCAGTGTTTAAATTAGATTACAAAAGTGAAGGTAAATTTAAAAAGATTTCTAGGTCTCAAAATAGTTAAAATGAGCATATTTCAATAAATAGTTTCCCGCGGAGGCTCCCCGGACCCCTCTTTAGCTGGAGGGTATCCCCCAAATCTTCCTTGGGTGTGTCCTGTTTTTTCCAGTTCATGATTTGGTCACCCTATCCTAGACCTGATATCTGAGATACTCTGCAGAACCCTGATTTAATTTTGTTCATTGATGGATCATGTATCAGAAGGTAAGACAGAACATTGACAGCTGCTTTTGCAGTCTGTAGTATTGATAAAGTATTATCGACTGGACAATTGCAGGGAAATGTTTCAGCTCAAGTAGATGAATTTGTAGCTATTACTGAAGCTTACAAGCTAGCACAGGGAAAGACTGTTACTGTCTATAGTGATCCAAGATATGTGTGTGGAGTAGTTCATGACTTTGGTAACCTTTGGAGAGAAAGAGGTTATTTGACCTCTGCAGGGGCAAAACTTAAAAATGCAGTCTGTGTAAATGAATTATTAGATACCCTACTACTCCCTAAAGAAATAGCTGTTGTTACATATGCTGCTTATAGGTCAGACAACCCATTTGAAACAGTAGGAAATATCTTTGTTAATAAAGTGGCAAGACAGGCTGCTTTGTTAAATCCTGTTCAAGCTTCTTTTTTTGCGGCCTCTTCAAGTTGAAAATGTGCCTATCACTTTGCAGAAAATGTTGTCTTTTCAGAACCAAGCTGACAACTCTGAAAGGGTAGAGTGGATTTGTGGCATCTGCTGTTGTTCCCCTGGTCTCACGTTGGTGCCATCTGGATGGAAGGTTAGTAGCATCACAAACTCTTTTGTAGCAATTGGCATGGGTTTACCATTTGCCTTCCTATCTGGGAAAAATGCTTTAATAAGACAGATTTTGACTGACTGGTATGCCCCTTATACTTCAGAAGTTGTTCAGTATCTTGTACAAACATAATATATGTCTTCCATTTAATATTTCTAAATCTGTAAAAGGTAAATTTAAAAAGATTTCTAGGTCTCAAAATAGTTAAAATGAGCATATTTCAATAAATAGTTTCCCGCGGAGGCTCCCCGGACCCCTCTTTAGCTGGAGGGTATCCCCCAAATCTTCCTTGGGTGTGTCCTGTTTTTTCCAGTTCATGATTTGGTCACCCTATCCTAGACCTGATATCTGAGATACTCTGCAGAACCCTGATTTAATTTTGTTCATTGATGGATCATGTATCAGAAGGTAAGACAGAACATTGACAGCTGCTTTTGCAGTCTGTAGTATTGATAAAGTATTATCGACTGGACAATTGCAGGGAAATGTTTCAGCTCAAGTAGATGAATTTGTAGCTATTACTGAAGCTTACAAGCTAGCACAGGGAAAGACTGTTACTGTCTATAGTGATCCAAGATATGTGTGTGGAGTAGTTCATGACTTTGGTAACCTTTGGAGAGAAAGAGGTTATTTGACCTCTGCAGGGCAAAAACTTAAAAATGCAGTCTGTGTAAATGAATTATTAGATACCCTACTACTCCCTAAAGAAATAGCTGTTGTTACATATGCTGCTTATAGGTCAGACAACCCATTTGAAACAGTAGGAAATATCTTTGTTAATAAAGTGGCAAGACAGGCTGCTTTGTTAAATCCTGTTCAAGCTTCTTTTTTTGCGGCCTCTTCAAGTTGAAAATGTGCCTATCACTTTGCAGAAAATGTTGTCTTTTCAGAACCAAGCTGACAACTCTGAAAGGGTAGAGTGGATTTGTGGCATCTGCTGTTGTTCCCCTGGTCTCACGTTGGTGCCATCTGGATGGAAGGTTAGTAGCATCACAAACTCTTTTGTAGCAATTGGCATGGGTTTACCATTTGCCTTCCTATCTGGGAAAAATGCTTTAATAAGACAGATTTTGACTGACTGGTATGCCCCTTATACTTCAGAAGTTGTTCAGTATCTTGTACAAACATAATATGTGTCTTCCATTTAATATTTCTAAATCTGTAACTGTTTCAAGACAGCATATTAAAAAGCTGTGGGGACCTTTTTGTTGTATACAGTGTGATTTCATAGTGCTGTGGTAGCGTTGTCGCCTCACAGTAAGACGCTGCCCAGTTCGAAAAAAGTATTGAAATAAATGATACTTTGCTATTTGATCAACTGGCATTGTTAGTGGATTTTGTAAATAATAAAGAGTGGACTGATGAAGATAAAAAAACACCTCAGTGTCACGAAAAGTGGGTTTGTTTTTTCAAAACCCATACTAGGCCAGAACAGAACTCTGAATTTTTGAAGATATGCCAATATGTGTTTGCGATCCCTGCCCATAATGGTAATACTGAAAGAATCTTTTCGCTCATGAACATTCAATGGACGGACGAAAGAAACAAGATGAGAGTGGAGACCCTTTCTGCAATCCTGCAAGTTCTCTACAATTTCGAAATGGACTGTTATAGTTTTTACAAGTTTATATTAGATAACAGCCAAATATCCTCAATTTAAATCCTAGACTAGTGAAATGTAATTTGTTGTGTTGTATTATGTTGTAAAATATGTATAAATAAATAAGTATTCACTGCAAAATTATTGTTTTCGTTTATGATATGCCTCAGTGTTTAAATTAGATTACAAAAGTGAAGGTAAATTTAAAAAGATTTCTAGGTCTCAAAATAGTTAAAATGAGCATATTTCAATAAATAGTTTCCCGCGGAGGCTCCCCAGACCCCTCTTTAGCTGGAGGGTATCCCCCAAATCTTCCTTGGGTGTGTCCTGTTTTTTCCAGTTCATGATTTGGTCACCCTATCCTAGACCTGATATCTGAGATACTCTGCAGAACCCTGATTTAATTTTGTTCATTGATGGATCATGTATCAGAAGGTAAGACAGAACATTGACAGCTGCTTTTGCAGTCTGTAGTATTGATAAAGTATTATCGACTGGACAATTGCAGGGAAATGTTTCAGCTCAAGTAGATGAATTTGTAGCTATTACTGAAGCTTACAAGCTAGCACAGGGAAAGACTGTTACTGTCTATAGTGATCCAAGATATGTGTGTGGAGTAGTTCATGACTTTGGTAACCTTTGGAGAGAAAGAGGTTATTTGACCTCTGCAGGGGCAAAAACTTAAAAATGCAGTCTGTGTAAATGAATTATTAGATACCCTACTACTCCCTAAAGAAATAGCTGTTGTTACATATGCTGCTTATAGGTCAGACAACCCATTTGAAACAGTAGGAAATATCTTTGTTAATAAAGTGGCAAGACAGGCTGCTTTGTTAAATCCTGTTCAAGCTTCTTTTTTTGCGGCCTCTTCAAGTTGAAAATGTGCCTATCACTTTGCAGAAAATGTTGTCTTTTCAGAACCAAGCTGACAACTCTGAAAGGGTAGAGTGGATTTGTGGCATCTGCTGTTGTTCCCCTGGTCTCACGTTGGTGCCATCTGGATGGAAGGTTAGTAGCATCACAAACTCTTTTGTAGCAATTGGCATGGGTTTACCATTTGCCTTCCTATCTGGGAAAAATGCTTTAATAAGACAGATTTTGACTGACTGGTATGCCCCTTATACTTCAGAAGTTGTTCAGTATCTTGTACAAACATAATATATGTCTTCCATTTAATATTTCTAAATCTGTAACTGTTTCAAGACAGCATATTAAAAGCTGTGGGGACCTTTTGTTGTATACAGTGTGATTTCATAGTGCTGTGGTAGCGTTGTCGCCTCACAGTAAGACGCTGTCCAGTTCGAAAAAAGTATTGAAATAAATGATACTTTGCTATTTGATCAACTGGCATTGTTAGTGGATTTTGTAAATATTAAAGAGTGGACTGATGAAGATAAAAAAACACCTCAGTGTCACGAAAAGTGGGTTTGTTTTTTCAAAACCCATACTAGGCCAGAACAGAACTCTGAATTTTTGAAGATATGCCAATATGTGTTTGCGATCCCTGCCCATAATGGTAATACTGAAAGAATCTTTTCGCTCATGAACATTCAATGGACGGACGAAAGAAACAAGATGAGAGTGGAGACCCTTTCTGCAATCCTGCAAGTTCTCTACAATTTCGAAATGGACTGTTATAGTTTTTACAAGTTTATATTAGATAAGAAGGAGGTTTTAACAATGGCTGGGACAACAGCCAAATATCCTCAATTTAAATCCTAGACTAGTGAAATGTAATTTGTTGTGTTGTATTATGTTGTAAAATATGTATAAATAAATAAGTATTCACTGCAAAATTATTGTTTTCATTTATGATATGCCTCAGTGTTTAAATTAGATTACAAAAGTGAAGGTAAATTTAAAAAGATTTCTAGGTCTCAAAATAGTTAAAATGAGCATATTTCAATAAATAGTTTCCTGGGAGGCTCCCCGGACCCCTCTTTAGCTGGAGGGTATCCCCCAAATCTTCCTTGGGTGTGTCCTGTTTTTTCCAGTTCATGATTTGGTCACCCTATCCTAGACCTGATATCTGAGATACTCTGCAGAACCCTGATTTAATTTTGTTCATTGATGGATCATGTATCAGAAGGTAAGACAGAACATTGACAGCTGCTTTTGCAGTCTGTAGTATTGATAAAGTATTATCGACTGGACAATTGCAGGGAAATGTTTCAGCTCAAGTAGATGAATTTGTAGCTATTACTGAAGCTTACAAGCTAGCACAGGGAAAGACTGTTACTGTCTATAGTGATCCAAGATATGTGTGTGGAGTAGTTCATGACTTTGGTAACCTTTGGAGAGAAAGAGGTTATTTGACCTCTGCAGGGCAAAACTTAAAATGCAGTCTGTGTAAATGAATTATTAGATACCCTACTACTCCCTAAAGAAATAGCTGTTGTTACATATGCTGCTTATAGGTCAGACAACCCATTTGAAACAGTAGGAAATATCTTTGTTAATAAAGTGGCAAGACAGGCTGCTTTGTTAAATCCTGTTCAAGCTTCTTTTTTTGCGGCCTCTTCAAGTTGAAAATGTGCCTATCACTTTGCAGAAAATGTTGTCTTTTCAGAACCAAGCTGACAACTCTGAAAGGGTAGAGTGGATTTGTGGCATCTGCTGTTGTTCCCCTGGTCTCACGTTGGTGCCATCTGGATGGAAGGTTAGTAGCATCACAAACTCTTTTGTAGCAATTGGCATGGGTTTACCATTTGCCTTCCTATCTGGGAAAAATGCTTTAATAAGACAGATTTTGACTGACTGGTATGCCCCTTATACTTCAGAAGTTGTTCAGTATCTTGTACAAACATAATATATGTCTTCCATTTAATATTTCTAAATCTGTAACTGTTTCAAGACAGCATATTAAAAAGCTGTGGGGACCTTTTTGTTGTATACAGTGTGATTTCATAGTGCTGTGGTAGCGTTGTCGCCTCACAGTAAGACGCTGTCCAGTTCGAAAAAAGTATTGAAATAAATGATACTTTGCTATTTGATCAACTGGCATTGTTAGTGGATTTTGTAAATATTAAAGAGTGGACTGATGAAGATAAAAAAACACCTCAGTGTCACGAAAAGTGGGTTTGTTTTTTCAAAACCCATACTAGGCCAGAACAGAACTCTGAATTTTTGAAGATATGCAAATATGTGTTTGCGATCCCTGCCCATAATGGTAATACTGAAAGAATCTTTTCGCTCATGAACATTCAATGGACGGACGAAAGAAACAAGATGAGAGTGGAGACCCTTTCTGCAATCCTGCAAGTTCTCTACAATTTCGAAATGGACTGTTATAGTTTTACAAGTTTATATTAGATAAGAAGGAGGTTTTAACAATGGCTGGGACAACAGCCAAATATCCTCAATTTAAATCCTAGACTAGTGAAATTTAATTTGTTGTGTTGTATTATGTTGTAAAATATGTATAAATAGATAAGTATTCACTGCAAAATTATTGTTTTCGTTTATGATATGCCTCAGTGTTTAAATTAGATTACAAAAGTGAAGGTAAATTTAAAAAGATTTCTAGGTCTCAAAATAGTTAAAATGAGCATATTTCAATAAATAGTTTCCTGAGGCTCCCGGACCCCTCTTTAGCTGGAGGGTATCCCCCAAATCTTCCTTGGGTGTGTCCTGTTTTTTCCAGTTCATGATTTGGTCACCCTATCCTAGACCTGATATCTGAGATACTCTGCAGAACCCTGATTTAATTTTGTTCATTGATGGATCATGTATCAGAAGGTAAGACAGAACATTGACAGCTGCTTTTGCAGTCTGTAGTATTGATAAAGTATTATCGACTGGACAATTGCAGGGAAATGTTTCAGCTCAAGTAGATGAATTTGTAGCTATTACTGAAGCTTACAAGCTAGCACAGGGAAAGACTGTTACTGTCTATAGTGATCCAAGATATGTGTGTGGAGTAGTTCATGACTTTGGTAACCTTTGGAGAGAAAGAGGTTATTTGACCTCTGCAGGGGCAAAAACTTAAAAATGCAGTCTGTGTAAATGAATTATTAGATACCCTACTACTCCCTAAAGAAATAGCTGTTGTTACATATGCTGCTTATAGGTCAGACAACCCATTTGAAACAGTAGGAAATATCTTTGTTAATAAAGTGGCAAGACAGGCTGCTTTGTTAAATCCTGTTCAAGCTTCTTTTTTTGCGGCCTCTTCAAGTTGAAAATGTGCCTATCACTTTGCAGAAAATGTTGTCTTTTCAGAACCAAGCTGACAACTCTGAAAGGGTAGAGTGGATTTGTGGCATCTGCTGTTGTTCCCCTGGTCTCACGTTGGTGCCATCTGGATGGAAGGTTAGTAGCATCACAAACTCTTTTGTAGCAATTGGCATGGGTTTACCATTTGCCTTCCTATCTGGGAAAAATGCTTTAATAAGACAGATTTTGACTGACTGGTATGCCCCTTATACTTCAGAAGTTGTTCAGTATCTTGTACAAACATAATATATGTCTTCCATTTAATATTTCTAAATCTGTAACTGTTTCAAGACAGCATATTAAAAAGCTGTGGGGACCTTTTTGTTGTATACAGTGTGATTTCATAGTGCTGTGGTAGCGTTGTCGCCTCACAGTAAGACGCTGTCCAGTTCGATTCTCAGCTAGAGTGTCTTCTGCGTGGAGACATGCGTGAATAGGTGTACCTTCGTTGAAGGTTGTGCATCAGGGCTGGTAACTCAGCACGTAAAAATCAACTACCAATCTTTAGCGGACCGGAGTTCCGCTGTGGTGACCCCTAACCGGGAAAAGCTGAAAGACACAACAACAACATCATCAATATGTGCAAAATTTAGATGTGTACTAATTTTGACTGATGTCTTCTCTGGTTGGGTAGAAGCATAATCTTGCATTAAAAATAATGCTGTCTCAGTGAACAAGAAGATTTTGTATGACTTTATACCCCATTTTGGGGTACCATTTTGTATTTAGTCAGACAGAGGTAATCATTTTATGAGTTAGTTTATTTAACAAATTTGTAAAGTTCTACAGATGCAGTATCACTATCTACACAGACCTCAGGCTTCAGGCATTGTAGAAAGAATGAATCAAACTTTGAAAACTAAGTTAGAAAAACGTACTGCAGAAATGGGTTTAAAATGGTCAGAGGCCTTGCCCTTAGTTTTATTTACTATCCGCTGTGAAGTCAGTGCACCTAGAAAATTCTCCCTCATGAAATCCTCATGGGATGCCCTATGGGGATGCCAGCCACACTCCTACCTGCAAATCTTGATCTGCAGGTAGTTAATGAGACAATGCTTACTTATTGTAAGCATTTTATTTCTGTTCTGCAGCATCTTCATTCACTAGTAATCTCTGCCCAGCTCCAGCCTGAGCCTGATGCAATGCATGATGTTAACCCAGGAGATTGAGTACTTGTTAATTCCTTCTCCAGATGACACGCCCTCCAACCTTGATGATGCCCCTCATTACAGCTACAGCCTTTAGACTTGAAGGGCCTCCAACATGGATCTATATCTCCCATGTCTGAAAAGCAGTGCCAAATGAGGGAAGTCAACCAATTCCCTTTGGCCTACTCTCAGCAGCCTTGTCTGATGACAAACTGGTTTCCTCTCAAACCAGAAGAAGAATTAGAGAGACTGGGAGCAGAGCCAATGACTGCGTCTGTTGGGAATACAGAAGGGGACATTTTCCCTGAATCAGGTGACCAAGCATTGCTCTTGGGAGCTAACCTACAATAGCAACCTTTATGGAGTATATTTGGAGTACAGCAGCAAGCATCTCATTGCTAAACAAATATTCCTTCAGTTAGCAAAAAATCTACTATTTTGTATCTGGGACACCTTTTTGTCTCAAAGGCTCAAAGGTCTGGTTTTATCCTTCCAGACTGGGACTGCCCAAGGTGGAGGTAATTAAGTCAAATCAAATTGCTATAATTCATATGCAATTAGTGGTGATATTTTAAGTGAAGACAGTCAGATCAGGGAACTGTGAGTATTAAATAGTTAGCACTTTTTCCAACTATCTGAAACTAGTCAGTTCATTTTTTGGTGGTCTAACTTTCACCTAAGGAAGACAATTGTGGGCACCAGTAACATTCTTATAAACGGTAAAGCAGCTAAACTTTTCTAATGATTTCAGTGTACAGTGCAACCATTGTCTGAAACCTAGAAGGTAGCATTTCAGATGATGTGCAAGAGAAGTATATCATGTTATTCTGAGAGGTATCGAATCATTTTTTTTCTTTGTCAGGTAGTGCTGCTTTTGCACTCAGACTTTACAATATCCCCATAGATTTACATTACACTGAAACACAATGCATAGAGAATCTTCTGTTATTATGACACAACTTCCATGAACCATTTCTATAAAGGAGTGAGGATCATTATTTTATGTTCAGTTGATTTTTTTATGGTCTTGGATAGTCAACAGCAAAGGACAGCAAAATAAAGTATGAATATAACCTAGTCAATTTTGTTACTGAGAACATAAATTCACTCTATGGACACATTAAGGACTGTAACAACAAGAAGGGACATAGCATTATCCCCAGTACCAAGGATAAGATAACATGTAATACAGTGGACAATGTTAAGGAATTTGCTAAGACGTTCTCTGAGTCTCTTAAACTGAGGGACTGTTGAACCTAGAGAAAATACCACCACCAGATTGTACATATCAAAAAATCAAACAGGAATGGGTGAAAGAAGCTCTTAGTAAGATCAAAAAGGATTCTGCTTCTGATCTTGATGAGATCAGTGGATACCTGAGATCCATGATTAAGCACAGTACCGTTGCTTGTCTGTCATCCCTACTTCAATTTGAGCAAACATTACAAATGAGCTATGTGCCACCTAATAATGTTTCTCTACATAGCTGAATCACTAAATTGGTATATACTGTATCAACCACAAATAGTTAAAATTCAATTAACTGTAAAAAAAGAAATGTCATATCCCCTGCATCCTGCATGTGGTGGGGGGGGGGGGGGCTGAACTCACACATACACCCTGCTAATAATATATACCACCTCTGAGATCACAAAACAGTGGGAAAGGGCACAGTCCCACTTCCACTGTGTAGCTATCCTACAAAACAAATGCAGGCATATTGTGATGAACCAAGAGTTTGACAAAACACTCTTCCTAACAAAACATTTGATGTAACGAATGTATGATCAAACATGCTGCACCTGTGCCACCTATATGAAGGAACCTATACCTATGTATAAGAATAGTAGAATGAACAAAGCTGATAATTATAGACCAATCAACTTGACTTGTGTTATTTGCAAAACATTTGAAATTACTTTAGTACATTTTCTGGAAAATGTTATAAACCCTAAACTAACTAATACACATCAACATGGCTTTGTGAAACAAACTTGATTAATTTCTACTCAGGAGTTACAAATGTAATCGATATGGGCCAATCAGTGGATGTTGGCATTCAGCACTGTCCCCTTTAAGGTCATACTAAATACTATGTGACAATACAATATTAGTAAGTTAGCTCATGGGTTAACAACTGGCTGTGAGGCAGGAAATCACATGTAAAACTAAAATGAGTCATATCTCATAAATAAAATATAAAAAAGAGGAGGGCAACTGGGGTCAGTACTGTTGTCCTCTCTGTTTTTAATCTTTATGTGTACACCTCCAAGGGATCCAAAGTTTGCTGAGGACTTCAAAACAGCTAGGGTTGTAATCAATGTACATGAACAGGCAGAATTTTATAGACTGATAGACTATATAGGTGGACACTACAAAACAAAGCTGTGTTTAATGTAAAGAAATGTAAGCCTTTGCAGTGTTACTAAAGGTAATATGTTCTATCTTTACACCATAGTGGATGAGCTCATTTCAGATTGTGACTGAGTGTAACAGTCTCGCATACCTTGGACTATATCCAACATGTTAATCTACAGGTGAGGAAAGGGTATCATGTATGTGATACTAAGCCTTTTCAGTTAGACATGCGTTGCAGTCTTGATAATACACTTCATCAATACTCTTAGACCAGTATAAGAATACGGTAGATGGTTTTGCTTGCTCGGTGTTAGCAATGTGTTAACCATAGAAAACGTTGAGAGGAGATTCACTGAAACAAAATGTTTGGTCAAATAGTTGGAATACAAGAAAAGATTAAAGAAGCTGAAACTATTGACATTTAATTGCAAGTTATATAGATTTGACCTCATGTAGACTTTCACGGCGCAGCACAAGTCCAAACTGGTTTCTACTTTAGACATTAGGTTTACTAATACTAATAAAGGCAAAAAAAATCTCTTCTTACCTCATTAGCTAAAAGTAAAATAAAAAATGGAAAGCTTTACCATTAGAGTTTCTGCCAAATAGAACAGCTTGATACATAAAATATCTTTAGTGAGATATATAAAGGTAAAACGGAAGCTGATCCATGGTTTGGGATTAGGTTTTCTGGGGCATACAAAAGTGGAAGCTGACTTCGTAAGATATCATAGGAGGTCAGAGGCCTATACAAAACACCAAAAAGTTGAAACATTAATCTTTCTGCTGAGTATAAGAGGGCATGCATTCTGGAAAAGCTGACACAGTAAGCCACAAAAAAACACATGCATTTCTGATCTGCCATTTTTAGGGATGGTATACATGGCCTAAATTTCCTGTTATCGTGTCACTTGCACCTGTAAATGGGTTAACACTTCTCAAAACAAAAATTACAAAATGACTAAAGGTTTATATTGTAATGAACTACATTCAGTTATATGGATTTATAAGGGTTCCATGAGACCAAATTAATCAACATTTTGCATATTGACCAATACCAGTTAATACAAAAGACAAGTAACCAACAAACTGTCAGTACGTACACAAACTGAAACATTAGGATGATGACACCAACCAGAAAGGGTCACATGAAAAAGAGAGAGGGTCAAACTCATCTGTGCTCTATGTCCACCCCCACAGATATATAACCCTTCATATAAATCCATTCTAGGGTGGTCCTTCCATTAGTGGGGCTCTTCACATCCATCAGGAAATGCATAGGACCATTTGTAGCATTCCCCTTAATATTACACCTAGCTCAGTTTCTGCTACAGTTTGCAATAAAGGAGATCTCCAATTAGTAACCACCAGTTCATGGCACCCTTAGGTAGTAAGCACAGTGCAACCAAATACAGAAATATTAGTATAATCATGGGTCTTCATTGCCTCTTCTTCACTTGCATACCCATATGGTCCACACTATAAATGGAAACTATCATCCTGTACACCGTTAAAATACACTGCAACACATAAAATCACAAATGTGCATTTTCACTGGTGCAACACACCAAATTGCCACAAACGAAACAATAAATGCAAACCATTAATGCTGACACACTCTCATACTTCTGCAACACATACCACAACTGCCACCCCAATAACCTTCTCATGGCAGGTACCAAAATGACTGCCACTCAGTATAAAGATATGAGTGCAGCTCTGCCACTCAAAGAACTGGACATGTCTGATACCACAACTGCCACCCCAATAACCTTCTCATGGCAGGTACCAAAATGACTGCCACTCAGTATAAAGATATGAGTGCAGCTCTGCCACTCAAAGAACTGGACATGTCTGAGATATAAATGTATATTTTATAATGTGAAAATGCATACCTTATAATGTTACCATAGTTGACATGTCTGAAAAATACATATGCATACATACCTTATAATGTTACCATTGTTGGAAGCAGATAGGGGTATGGGTTTGCATAAATGAAAAAAAAAATATTAGTTGCACTCTAACCCTTACAATTTCAGTTATGTAAAACTTACAGGCATAAAAAGGGTGAAAAGGTTGGATGACAAAGATCTTCAGCCATATGCCATATCTGTATAAGATGAGATTCAGGCCACTGACAAGCTGTCCAGATGGTAAGCAATGCATGAACTGTCACAGCTTGTGACCTGTAGGTGGTGTGAGACACAACACTTGTGCTCTTGGGTCTTATACCATCTCCAGTGAAAGTACATGTGGACTTTCTGTATGTGTGTATATGACCTTGTGTACCACACCACAAAGGCCAGTCCATATGGGCATTAATGGCATATGCTGTCAACAAGCAAATGTATTATAAAAGGCCTGGGGACCAGATATGAAACGCTGCAAGCTAAGCCATTGATTTATGAGTGTCTTTAAGAAAATTGAGTGCAAGTAATCTTAAAATATGAAGGCATGCTTCACAAATGTCTTCTTAAATGCAACAATTATGGTTTATCTCACAGCAATAAAACTATGTAAATAACCATCTTATGGTTCATTTCATAGTATCAAAACATAAAATTATCTGACTTTAGGTTTCATGCTCTAATTTCAAACTTTTCTCATTGCACCCCGCATCATGCCTACCCTGTTTCAATGTTCCCACCCTTCACCTGGACAAAGAATAACAGCTAACTTGCATGCCAGGTACAAAGCTTCATTCCTTCCTAGCCCTTCTCAGGTTGCTTACCATTTACCAGTACCTTCAGGTTAAAATGGTGTATGTAGGAACATGGTGTTACAGTTGTGCAATATGTGATGTTGCTATAGATGATCCCAAGGATTTAATAAAATCCGTGTAGGCACCGTGTAGGGCCTACATTGAATGTATCCATGTTTGTGGTCACTGTTCTCCATCTGCAACTTGCCATGCATATTAATGATGGCACATTGCAGAGGGACAGCCAAGGAACACAGTTATTGAATCAGTGTAGGGAGAGGTGTAGTGCTAACCGTGGCTGCAAATGAGCATAAGACTCCCTGCAATGTCCATTGTTTTATTTCTATTTTATTTTTTTCCTTAGTTTTATTTTTTTAAATAAAGCATGTTTGCATGGTGCAGAGCACAGCAATGCCAAGCTGCACAAACATATAAGATGGCAGACATCTATAAATAGAAACTGGATGTAATTAATTATTTATTTAAAGGTGTGTTTAAGTATGTCTAAGCATGTTTGCGTGGCGTGGCACGATGCTCAGCACTGCTTATAGATAGCTCAGTGGTATATATGAAAGTATACAGGATTTGTTAATATCCTCATAGCTAAATGCGTAGAGTTATAGTTTCATGTGCAGTAGGTCCAGAGTTTGAATAGATGGAAGGGAAAATATGTATTTAATTTTGATATACATATTATGCATTTTTTTATAGAAGATGTCCCCACTGCACTCTGTTAAGCTCTGCTCAACTATGCTTAGACCTGCTAATCACCACATAAACATGGTAACGGCTGCCAATATTTGTTCGCTGCTTGGCTCTGCTTGGCTGGTTTGCGTGCTGCTAAGCGCTGCTAAGACTACAGTTCTACCAGTTTACACGCTTCTCAGCTCAGCTGCGCAGGTTTGCATGGGGCTAAGCTACACAGAGCTTTTATGAATGTTGCCCAATGACATGTAAAGGAAAATAGCCTATATTAAGCCCAATAGGCAGGAATACAGCAGAATCTATTGGAATTCTGTCACTGACAGTATACTATGTTTAGCAGTGGTGAAGATGCATGCTTTTGGGCACAGCACTGGGACATTCTAGAGTCCAGGGTCATGGTTGGGCTCCTCATGCAAAACCATGATGACAGGCTGCTGCAGGGCAGTTTCCAAGGCTCAGAGTTTAAAGCGGAGGCCTGGGGCCAGCTGGTTGGAGATCTCACCAGTGTCACTGGTATCCCCTGCACAGGTGAGCAGTGTCATCACCACCATAATGACCTGAAAAGATGGAAAAGGGGGACTTTTGGACACCTGGGTCCAAGAAGCAAAGGCAGGGGAATGCTCCACAAGTATTTAAGTACTTTTTCCTCTATTTTAACAATATGTACTCTGAATGTCTGCAAAACTGGTATGCATAATGTTGTGCTTCTCTCCCAACAGCTGCAGCTGAGAGGGCTCACAATGTCGAGGCACATTCTGGGTGCTTGGCCAGGTTATGCCATGTGTTGAGTATGGATGTATTATGCTAACTGTAATGAAATAAGCAAGAAAGAGTAAAGCATCATGCAATAAAGTATATACAGTAAAATGTGCAGTGCAATAAATGTGGAATTAGAGCTGTATTGCAATAAACAAATAATGCCAACTGTACTGCAATAAAAACATGAACCAATACCAACAACACCATTGAAAATGGTGTACATCAGGATTGTGCTGTTGTAACCATTGCAGTAGAGCTGTATGCATAAGGCTGTACGGTAAGGATCTGCAGTCAAGTATAACCCTGTAATAGCTGTAGAATGCACATCTAATGGCTGCAAATTGTATTGATTAACTCATACAAGTACAGTTCAAGGCTGTCTCTAGGCCAATATTGGTCACATAATGCTCTGTCATCCACACGCATCAGGTAATAAAAATACATGGGTGAGATAGCCCTCTCCATGAGCTGATATTGTTTGTTGACTTCACAGATATGATACTGAAATTGTATTATGTTTGTATTTCATGCATGGGAGTTCTACTGTCACTGCAGTCTGGTATAACACTGTGGTAGTACTACCAGGTCACATTTTGGCTCCAGATGAGCTCTAGGCAAATATCAGTCAGTCAGTAAACAGCAGTGACTTAGTATCTCAGTTTGTTAAATGCTCTGTGTACAGTACATTTTGCCACACACAGTCCAGGGTTTGAATCTAGTGGTATGTAGCAGTAATTTTTACAGTAGCAGTCATGTAATGCTCACAGTTTCTCTCTCATAGGTTCACAGGATAATATTAGGTTATTGGCTAGGAGGCCCTTATAAGCCCAGCCAAGAATTTCACCCATGTTCCCTCAAAGTCAGCACCCTTTTTTCCCTGTCCAGCAGGGACACAGGTGGGAGCCTAGGAGTGTATTTTCTGTTTCCCATCCAGTCATCCAGGTTCCTCATAAAGAGGGCTAAAGAGGTACTCTTCACAGGAACTACAGGTAAATGGGTAAGGTAGCCCATATTATGAGTAGATACTTGTGTGCTTAGATGTCACAGACTGCTTAAATTGTTAGCAAGAATGTGTTCATCAGCAATGTTCAGTCAAAAATAAAATGTGTAACCCTGGTATGTATGTCTGGAGTGTCTGTTAAAAGTTGCTGCAGTCAATTAATACATTCTGTGCAGGTGTCCCCTGCAGTCACTGCTATTGGGTTCTATTCCCATGCTGCCAACCAAGGCATGACAGCTGTTTAGTGTCTGTACTGTACACATACATGTCTCTCAAGTGTCACAATTTCATGTTATGTAATTAATAGTGCATAATCTATCTGTCACAGGATTAGCATGGAAATGATTTCCTAGATTGCAAAGTATCACCAAATCAGCCCACAGAACACCTTAGTAGTTATACATGTCCACCTGATATGCAAGTATTCTGTGTAGTTGTGTACCAGCAGTTGCTACTGCTTGGCCCATAGTGTCCCATGCAAATAGCTTGAGAGGTATGTATGTGCTACATCAGCTATAGGAGACTTGTAGTCACTGTACACATAAACAAAATACAGACTTGTAGAGTAAATAGTAGTACTGTTGTCAAAGAAGTAACCGGAAATGTTACTAATGGACTGTTTTTCTCTGTCTCTCTACCCCTTATCTTCATTTATTTATTATTGTTATTCATTGGTTATAGTTTACTATTAACATATGTTGTTACAATAACTGTATTTTGGGACGTGTCTTGTATTATTGTTTTGTTTTATAACGGTTGCATAATAACATATCTTGTTACATTATGAACCAAGGAAAAAACATGCAAAACCAGTACCAAGAACCAAAAGAAAGTGGTTAGGGCACACAGTGACAAAGGCAGCATGTAAAGAATAAAATCTTTACTGCACAATAACACAAGCACTTTTGTCCTGCTACACTGTGTCCCCTAACCGATATCTTGTTACATTACCTATTTTGTTGGCCTTATGCTGCAACTGTTACTGGCATGCTGTTAACATACTGGCTGTTCTGTTATTTATTCTTGTGTTTCACATAATATGCATTGATATGTAAATGGGATATTTCCAATGTTCTGCCATACTGTTATTCATAGCAATGATTTGTACAAAACTAACCTATACTTATTGCTATACCTCCATTACCACAGTATGTCAGGGTAGGCTGGTCCAGCTGATCCACCTACCTTGCCTCAACTGGCAGTGGCACCAGTCCTGGTAAGTCTGGGACCCAGACCGGAGGAGACCCTCCGCTGCCCCTGTACCACCTGTGACATCAGGTAGGACTGCCTCAGGGGACGGGGCCCAGCCTCCCCCTGGAAGTGGTGGTGGAGGGGCCGTTGTTACCCAAAATCAACTACTGGTCATGGTGTGCATGATTGTTCATCAGAACTATGAACACCACCTGCACCTGATTGAGGGTATGCTGCCCAACCTGGAAGGGCACCCTCAGTCTGGCACCCAGCCTCCAGCACAGCTACCCTTGGGGCAGTAAAGGAGCAGTGTCAACAGCCCTATGTGTGGGGATGTGAGTCATGTTGCTGCTGTCTGAAGGCATGTGCAATTTGGATTCCACAACACCCTCCCCATCCAAGGTGCTTACCTCCCTCATGTGTCACACACCACCCATCTGCTGTCTTGTCTGTCTGTGAAAGTATCCTCTCCTACCCAACTTACCTCCCCACACATATGTCCCTTCCCCAATATTCCACTCTCACCTTAATAAAAAAAATGCGCACCTGTCCCTAAAAAAAGAATATCACCTCATACGTAGCTTGACAATGCAGTTATGTTGTCCTCACCCATCTCTCTGGAGTTTGAAAGTCCAAATTCATCTACAAATTCTGACAAAGTGCACAGCTGTTGCTGTACAAGAAATGGATAGCTATGGTTCTTTCCTACATCCTTCCTGCACATCCTACCTGCCTTTCACTATGTTTTCCCCCTGCTTGCCCCCATTTCACCACTTTCCTATCACCCCCTTTTTCTTTTCTTTATATTTTTTTAGCGTGCATTTGCATGGACCTGCGTGGAGCAGTGCAGCTCACTACACCTCTTCATTTTGCTGAGCTTAAATGGAGCTTTAATAATGTATATGTGTTTATTGCATTGCCAGATACATGTTGCAAAATAAACACCACTGGCATGTTTCAAACCTGAATCCCTCACACCTATAGTACACTGCATTAACCCACCATGCCACACAGATCTTAATTAAAATAGGTGTTTTCAGCAAAACATAGTGATTGCCCCTTACAGTCATTGGGCATGTCTCAGCTGCACCGTGCAAACTGAAATAAAATTTAATGGGAAAAAATGGGAATGTACCTTGGACTCTGATGCAATAATACACCACGAGACAGCCACAGACATAATAATGGATGTAAGTGAAGCCTATGATTGCAGACAAATATGCCCTTTTATCAGCAACATGTATTACCACATCTGCTAAGGCATCAATGGCAAAGTACATGTTCAACTGGGACCCTGGTGCAGAAATACAGACATAGAAAACTATTCACATACTGATGGATGCAGACAATGTATGTCACAGACTGCATGTCTGCACATATACCTTGCAAATATACCTACTGCAACAGTGACTCAGTAGCTCAGTCTGTTAAATGTCTTGCATGCAGTATATTTTGCCACACACAGTCCTGGGTTCAAATTCAGTTTGTATTGCAGTTCAAGTACATGATTGTGAAGACATCAAGTAATGACTGAGTCATGAAATCTTTATCTGCACAGCTTACTGATAATTAATGAACTGCTATCTAGTTTTGCAAGTCAAAGGCCTGCAGGTATGGGCACACTGCTCATATCCGCATAGCCTAACTATATATCGTCTACTACTCTGTTATTGGCACTGTTGCAAAACAGACATAGCTTAATCACATGCCTCGACCGGACTGCAAAGTTTACCCTTCCCCTGGCTCTGCAGTAACAACAGGGCCGACACAGTTACATGTACAGCTTGTTGTCCTCCAAAGTGTTCACACTCCCCCCTATGTGTTCTAGGCTGCAGCAGCAGCTGGAGACTGTAGCACACACAGTTGTATGTAACAGTAGCTGCTACAGACCTACCATACCTCCCAACCCCCTAGAACAAGGAATCCAGACACAGCCATAGGTAATGGGGGACAAAGGCTCAGAGATAGGGACATCTTTAATAGTTTGCTCCTACAAAGATAGTAAGTTGATATAATAACTGCATTAGCAGGCATATTCTGATGAGTATGAAGTCTGACACTCAAATGTCTGTCTTTCATTACTGACCACAACTCACAATGTGTGACAGTGAAATGCCAGATGACCATAATGTCATGGGACACTGATCATACATATAAGGTGAAACTGTGGACATACTGCATAAATCTCTACAGTTGACAGTTATGGTACCTATCCTCTGTGATGCTGTAGTCTCTACACCTCAGTAATGTCCATCCTAACAACTAAGAAAGGGGCCCAGGTCTACATAAAGACTTTATATATTGCACTGTGGTGGTATGTCATTGGCTAATGATATGCACTATCATTACCGCTGTTTTGGCTACAATTAGCAAATCTGATAGACAGATTGTTGCAGAGGCAATTACCTGCTAATGAGCAGTATATTCAAAAAGCAGCCAGCTGGTTATGGGGAACAGGTCTGTAAGAGACTTCACTCACACAGAGAGTGTATTTGCAAAGGATTACTGGAAGCAAAGTTCAGCAAAGTAGTACTGAATATAATAGAGTTCTCCATATAACAGGATACAGATGGGAGGATGGAGGTATGGGGATTAGGGATTACAGCAGTAAACCTGTCTTAGATCTATGGTGGTGAAATGTCATTGATACTCTGCTGTCCTACACCTACAGGTATGCCTCTCATCTTGTCCCTGATTTTCACTTGCATCTTAGCTCTGTCCCTGTTAATCCCGCCTACAACAATTGGCTGTCATAGGAAAGCTAGTGGATTACAAGTAATACATAGTGACAATGCGTAAGGATGTACATTCCTGCAATGTCAAATGATATACTGTAAGACACCTCCTCTCATTCTGTCAGTGTCTCACATAAATAGTTCTACATTTTAACAGTGTCCCTGAATGTCCCTGATATACTCTGGCTAAGTCCCTGATTCTGTTGTCATTTGTCCCTGTTTGGTTCAGAGCTATGCCTAACATACCTGTTAATCTCTTAAAGTAAGAAATCAGGACAGAGCCATACTTAATGGGGGAACAAAGGCCCAAACCTAGTGACACTGTTTAAATATTGCCCGTACAAAGTAAGAAAGTGAATAAAATAACAGATATTACAGTAGCATAACTGTGTTGTGAAGGGTATGACGTCTGAAACTCACATATCTGTCTTTATTCTCTGACAGCAACCATCAATGATTGGCCAACCATTTGTCAGAAATCCACACTTTTGTGTAAAAATGACCAAAACTATGAGGCAAACATCTTGACATTCTACAAACATCTGTATAGTTGAGAGGTATGATGCCTTCAGGGAATATATACTACAGCAGGTTTGCATTGTTGTCTCCTATTGTGGCACACTGGTGTTGCTGGACTGTCCCCATATAGTAGTTGTAATAGCACATTGCTATTTGTCTGGCAGTGGCTGTATGACATATTATTGGGAGTATGCCCATAGGGGACACACCACAATAGACTGCAGTGCTGGGTGTAGGATCATACAGCAGAATCTGTCACAGCACACAGGGACATAGCCCAGTATTGCTATTATCTTGGTGGTATCCATGAGCTTAGTGTGTTGCCAGACTGTGGGGTATGACATGTGAGGGAGCAGTGGCTAGTGCAGGCCATTATGGGTGTGTTGGATCTGTACATAGTGGACGTCCATGTATCTGGTCCTGTAATGTGTTCCCCTTTTGTTGTCTTTCAGGAGCCATGTACCACAGAAGACATGCCCCCTTCTCAGATGTGGAGAATGACATAGTGGATGGACTGAGACAGCACTATCAGATCATGCTGTCCAGGGGGAGGTATAATCATTAACACTGGGCAGAATTGTAGGCAGACCTTGTGCAGGACGTCAATCAGATTGGCCAACAGGACAGGACCTGTGAGCAGGTCCGACACTAGGCCACAGACATGCTGAATGCTGCATGATGAAGGGTAGCTGATGTTGCCAGGGATCATGCTGCCACCAGTGGAGGGCCTGAAATTGAACAGCCAATCTTGGCCACAAAGGAATTCCTGGTGAACCTAGGAACACAAAACAGATCCCAGGCATCTATTACACCATACATCCTGGAGGTGGATGCCACAGCATCCACATCAGAGGAGTGTCCAGGTAAGCATACTGTGTTCACCAGTGTAATATTGTATTAGTCATTGTGGCAGGCTGTACATACCTGTACATGGGTGTCAGATGTTTCTCATTGTGGGGGAGCTGGGGTTTGCACTCAGTTGTGCACACATGCTCAAAATGTCAGCAATACAGCCAGTATCACAGTAGCTACTGTACATGTGGATATATGCACATATTACCTTGTAGTGCTGCAACATTTGGTGGTGCTGACAATACCACTCCCTCAACTTTTCATAGGCCCATCAGGTGTGGCCCAAGTCCATGGTCCTGTACCTGGTAAGTGTGATACTGTTTTTTACAGATCATATATACCCTATGAGTAATGGTAAGTGTGGAAGAGAGGTGAAGAAGAGAGTACAGCCAGGGTGGAATGGGTGGAAAAGAGTGTCAGGAGTGATTTGTGACAGACAGGTACCTGTAAGGGTGAAAATGAAGGTCTACAAGAGGGTAGTGAGACCAGCTATGTTGTATGGGTTGGAGATGGTGGCATTGACAAAAATACAGGAGTCAGAGGTGGAAGTGGCAGATTTAAAGATGTTAAGATTTGCACTGGGTGTGACAAGGATGGACAGGATTAGGAATCAGTAGATTAGAGGGTCAGCTCAGGTTGGACGGTTTGGAGACAAAGTCAGATAGAGGCGAGATTGCGTTGGTTTGGACATGTGCTGAGGAGGGATGCTGGGTATATTGGGAAAAGGATGCTAAGGATGGAGCTGCCAGGTAAGAGGAAAAGAGGAAGGCCTAAGATAAGGTTTACGGATATGGTGAGAGAGGACATGCAGGTGGTTGGTGGGATAGAGCAGTATGCAGAGAACAGGAAGAAATGGAAACAGATGATCCACTGTGGCAACCCCTAATGAGAACAGCCGAAAGAGAAGAAGAAGAGATACCCTATGAAAGTACAAATTTTGTGTTTAGTTAGAGTAGTATATTTGTATGTTCCATTCTGGAACAGTTAACTATGGTTCATAGACTGGGTAATCACAGGTGCTTATTTGAACGACCATCAACAAGTTTGCAGTTATAGTTATGAGCGACTACACAGCCTGGCATACATGAGGCAATTACTCCAAGATGCCTGTTCAAACACAAAAGGGAGATGGTACATACCTGAGGCAGTGACCCTAGTACTGGCATATTATTCTCAAGACAGGTGTACTGGGTTTTATGTGTAGCTCTATCACGTATAGTGTCATATTGCATACCGTACAAGCAGATTGTACTGGAAACTTTAACTGGATGTGGCTGAAGTGCATGTTATAAAGGGCTTGACTTGTCTGTATATGTTGTGAGGTTGTCTGTTGTGCATGGCAGCAGAGATGAGAAGATGTGAGACTGGTAATGCAGTTGTTGATCCTCATTTGTATGGGTTTGTGTGGATTACCATACACAAAAGTGCAGGTAGTAATGTACTGCTTGGTTTTCACAGGTGACCAGGGGGGTTGGAGTCTGTCCCCCTCACAACCTGATGTCAGTGTCTCATCAGACTCTGATCATGATGGTGGCCATAATGAGGCACAGGTGGGGTTGTTGGGGCTGAATCTGTCCCAGAGATTGACATCCCTCTTCTGCTCCCATTGTCACCACAAACAGTCAGTATGCCCACACATATCCAGTCCCCAGAGGCCACAGATATTGAACCTTCAGAGTTTGGTGACATTGAACAGGACAGTGTGGCAACTATGGTGTCAGTGAGTGTAGATACTGGCCATAGCCAGAGAGCTGGCGAGGTTCCACACAGGTGGATTGACAGGGATGCTCGTAGGAGGCCTGCTGTCCATCCACCACCTGTTACAGGAGTCACATTACAAGTCACTCAGTGCATGTTTCAGGACATTATGGAGGCATAGGCATGTTTTGAATGTAACACCAGATCAATGCTTAGCGTTATGGACACAGCATAGTCTGACACCGGTGACTGCCTCCACCGCACTGGGGACATCCTGTATTGATTCACTGATGCAGTGGGCAGATGGTGGGCTGAGGCAGTGTCTGTCTTGGACTGTACATTATCTGTGCTGGAACATCTGGTTGGAGTTGGACATCAGACATATGAACATAGGTCATCAACACCATCTGCTAAGTGGCCACGTGGCCGTGCACAGTCACACTCCTGTAGTGGTAGTACCTCCAGCACTACAGAGAGAATTGTGCTGTCCACACCACAATGTGGCAGGCCTTGGGCACATGGTCCTGGGTAGTTCCATGGGGATACAGCCCCAGCAGACAGTAGTCACCGTCAGGTACTAGCACCGCATCTGATCTTTGGCATGGCGGTGCCAGTGTTACCCCTGGTGGAGCTAGTTCCTGTGTTCATGGCCAGAGATAGTGAACTGTCCACTCTGCCATGTACAGTCCACAGCTGTCCAATATAAACACGTGTAGGGCTAGCACTGGGCTTGACTGTGTACATGCACACACTCAAACACCACTGTCACATGCAGGTCACCAACACACACAGCACCTCTCCATGGCCCAACTAACTTGCACCTCTTCTTGACTCACACACATGCTGTCAACTGTTTGGCAAAGCCTAAGTCTCTGGCAACCCCACATCACACCCTGTGCATGTCATGATATGTGTGCCACATCCCTGCCATCTGTGCCATCAATGCAGGGAAATGCTACTATGTGTCTGATGCACAGGGTGTCTATATTACTTGACATGTGCTTGTGTAGTGCATCAAGGTACGGCAGTAAATGTGCATGGCTCCCTAGGTGCATATGTGTAGAACAGTGTATCAGGGACAATGGGGGCAGTCAGGGTAATCATGCATTCATACTTTGTGATAAGGTTTGCTACCCTTGCTACATGTCACCTGGATTTTCTGAACTTACAAATCTAGAAGGTATGGTGATGGAGTTGACATATCTACAAATATCCTGTGTTCTGGTCAGACAGGTGGTGGACATCAGTTATGATTATGTAGAGGCGGGCAATTTAGGGTGAACAGCTAGTCACAGGGTCATAAAATGCATAACCATTGCACAGAGATAGCCCATATAGGCATGTCCATAGTGCTGCAAGGGGATATATTTACACACACACACACACACACACACACACACACACACACACACACACACACACACACACACACACACACACACACACACACACACACACACACACACACACACACACACACACACACACACAATTGGCTGATGTGAGATTAGAACCCCTACCTATCCACTAATCCATGCTACAGCTCACATTACTTATCACATGGACCATGGAGTTTATCTGATATTAGACTGTCTGCCAGCACTCTTAAGGTGGGTGACATCAGCAGGCCTTGTAGAGGAGAGCAATGTAGAGGCCAGCAGCTAATCACAGGGCCATAAAATGCATAACCATTGCATAGTGTTGCAAGGGGATATATTTACACACACACACACACACACACACACACACACACACACACACACACACACACACACAGGTGGCTGATGCGAGGTTAGAACCCCTGCCTATCTACTATTACACACTATAGCTCAGAGTACTGGTTGTATGCGCCACATGTTACATCTGTTGTACATATTATTCCAAGCACAGTGCTTGTGGAGTATGCAAAGTGGCCTTTTGTTAGACAGCATGTGTGGCCTGCAGAGTGATACTGCTTGGTACTGTTATTGTATCTAGTGTCCTATGAGTGGGATACCTGTTAATATCCCTGCTATGTGTGTACAACTGTACAGTATGGTCATATGTGGCTGGTTGCAGTTAGACAGGCAAATATGTGACCAGGGACAATATGGCCTGTCTAAGTCATGCGTTGAAATCATTGTACATTACAACACCTTCTCATCTGTGTCAGTCTACAAGGTGACATTCTGCAGGCACAGGAGTCTGTGAGTGAGTGGTTTATGTACTGTTGCGGCCTTGGTCTGGTTCCTTCGGACAACTGTTGTGATGTGTAAGTGCAGATAATGTCAGCATTCTGAGGGTACGTGGGGACATTCTACATCTTCAAACACACACACACACACACACACACACACACACACACACATATATATATATATATATATATATATATATATATATATATATATATATAGATACCATATGTATATGGGATACATACTGATAGATACACTAATCAAGTGTGAGGGGATGGGGACAGACAAATATGTATACATAGATGTCTGTATGTACAGATTTCTTTCTACATAGCAGGTCTTTGTGAGGAAGAAGCAACAGACTTGTGCTCAAGTTAGATAAGTCTAGCAGCATGCACAGTGGGACTGTCAGTACTTACAAGATGATGCCAGGCCAGAGCTATCTGTACTCTTGTCTGAGATTCTGTTTACTGCACACATTGGCTGCTGCACCTGTTTCAGCATGTCCCTAAAATTGTCCAAGACATTCCCCAGCTGTGTGCTGTACTTAATATGTGACTGTGGTACACAATGTAACACCACATACAGGGTGACAGTCTGAATACCTCTCACTGTACATGTTTTTGCAGAATGTCCAGCATTTCACCCCATATGCCGTTACTGAATTGTACTAACTACTGACACATTTAAGTGATGCCTTTTACATCCTGCAGCTATTTTGTTTTGTTGCAACCTGCTGTTATACTAGTCACTTTCTAAGTTCATCAGAACATGTGTAATGTCTGTCTGTAGTTTTGGCCCTTTGTCCCCCATTCTCTCTGACTTTGTCCAACTTTCTTGCAGTAACAGATTGAGGGGTATGACAATCTATGGGAATACCACCATATGAGTACCTCACATGCAAAAGATGTAGATGCTGCCAGATTCAAACCATCAACACCATCACCCATGCTAACATCCCTAGCCCAGTGAGCCACACCAGCCGCCAGACAGAGAGGTGTCATTCCTCACACAATCAACAGTATACAGACATACATTGTCACCCCTGCATTACATGAGACATACAATGTGTGGCCAGGTTCTATGTTACAGCCCTGGAATTGACTGGTCTGCTAATATATTAGTGCATACTAACTGTTACAGCAGTTGTATGGATACACTGATGTGTTGGGGTGGGGAAGAATAACACATGATCTGCTGGCATAGACAGTAGTCCAAATATCATGTGACCCCACTGTTTAACATCACCATTGACTGCTGTGGTGAATATTCCAACCATGAGGCCTAGTGAATATTAAGGAACACATACTATTAGATTGGGTATCTGTAGTCCAATGTGGATGTTACATTCCTCCAAATAGCCCATTATATTACCTTGCATACATGCAGCAGGTCCATGCATATGATAACATGTAATAGTACTCCTTAAAAATGGTGTGTAGGTGAGTGGCTTACCTTGCGAATGCAGCAGTGTCATGCAGGACACAGCCAATACATGGTTATGTACAGGTTGTATGGGTTGCCTGGCATCATTTGTCTTATATATATATGCGAGTCAGAGTAAGGTATCAGTCCCTAGGGCCCTAAGTTGTCAGTGCATGTTCTATATGCTGTCTCTTGCCCATGGCCAGGTCATACTGGGCATGCCTACGTCTGCCTACAGGGACATCTTCAGGGGTTCCTCCTCCGAGTCCCCCTGTGGGTGTGGCTGTGGGTACCTTGGCACTGGTGGGGGCTGTGTATCCCTTCCCTTTGCTGATCCTGTTGCAGCTGTTTCCACAGGATCATATTGTATAGCATGGGACATACTGTGAACATCTGTGCACATGTGGCTGGAGAGTACTGCAAGGCTCCACCAGATATATCAAGGCACTGGAACCGTGACTTCAACAGCCCAAACATATGGTCTATGATGTTCCTAGTTTGTGTGTGTGCCTCATTATGGCATTCTTCCATGGGTGTGTGTGCATTTCTGATGGGTGTCATCATCCACAGTTCCAGTGTGTAGCCAGCATCCCCCAGTAAATGGCCGTGTGGGATGTCTCCCCAGCAAACATCTCGTACAGCTGTGATGCATGCCAGATATGGGAGTCATGATAACTGGCAGGGCTGCTAGCACACACATTCAGGATAATGCCTTGGGCATTGCACATGACCTCGCAGTTGATGGAGTGATACCCCTTGCAGTTGACATAGATTCTACCCTCCTCATCAGGTGGTGCCTTGATGTGTACATGAGTGCAATCTATGGCACCCAGTATCTCAGGGTAGTGTGCTACATGGTAGAAGTGTTGCATACTGCTGGCCCTCTTCTCATGGGTTTGGGGAAAATAAATGTGTTCACTGGCATGTGGTACCATGGCATCCAGGAACTGGTGGAGTACCGTGGATGCTGATGCCTGCGAGACCTCCATCATGTCTCCAGTTGGTCTTTGGAAAGTAACTGTAGCTAGTACCCTAACAGCTATACATACCTTTGTTTCCACTGTGATGGGTTCCCCTCTGTTGGCTCTGGGTCTTAGTTGAGGGTGGCAGAGCTCAGTGAGTTCTTGTAGAATGCCCCTGTCCACCCTGTAGCACTGTACAATCTCCAGCTCATGTAGCTCCTGGAAGGTTACACTGTGCCTGAACACTCTTCTCCTTCTCAGTCTAGGCCTATTGTCAGCCACAGCAGCAGCACTGATCTCAGCATCTAGCATATACAGATGTAGCATACCTGCAGCAGCCCCTAGCATTCCTTCAGTTACAAATCCCAAGTCTGTACCCACTGGTACAGAGTATGGGAGTGAAATCAGATTGTAGGGCGTATGCAACCTTTATATTGCTCTGCTGATGGTCCAGCCTGTGTGATTGGCTACCTATGATGCATTCCAAATGTCCAAGTACATCATAATGGACTGTTAATGGCCCTAGTTTAAGTGAAACAGGGGTCATCAGTAATTAATATACCATTGGATTTCTCAGCCAATTTTTTTTTTTTGGACGGTCTTCCTTGCTCAGCACTGTGGTTGACTGTGAAGGCAAACACTACACAGCAGTCTCTGCACACACCCATAAAAGGTCACATTCAGCACAGCAGCATGCCATGCAAATATGTGCAAACACATGGAAACATGCACCCCAAAGGTAAACAAAAGTTAGCAGAAACTGCACACACACCCTGCCCAGCAGAGCACCATGCCACACAAACAGGTGCCGCTGAGCTCTAATGAGCCTACAAGTCCTCAGACACACACACCCTTGATGTCAGCTACCTCTTCTCTGGACACCAACATGGTTCTGTGCCTACATAGATGGGATCTGCAGACATGGATACCCATTTGTGCTATTCAATAACCCAAGCTCATTTGCATAGGTATCTGTGCACACAACCTGGAAACTAAATGAGTCCAGGCCCTGCCTCATTGGCAACAGCACCAGTCCACCATTGTAGATATTCCACACAGGGTCCTATAATATATTACTATCACATACTAATACATTTGATTTTTACACTCCTTTTTATTTATTTATTTTTTTTATAAAAGCATGCTTGCGCACTGTGGCACACCACACAAACATACTCACATCATTAAAAAAAAAATATTTTAAATTATTTCCCATATGGTTTTAGATATACTGTGGATAATGTAGCACATATCTGTGTCTGCTATGCTATTTCTGCCCATCTAACTACACTTTTACAGCCCCTGTTTTCTGTTTAAAATCCTGTACACAGAATCTTTTTGCGTACACTATGGATACCAACACAGGGTCTCAAGGACTGCCTATTTGCTTGCTGGATCACTCTATTTCCCTCATTTGCATGCAATTCACCTGCTTATGAGGTGATCTGCATGCTACAGATACTTCCGTGCTGGCATGTGCATGCATGCGCACCACCCAGCTATGCTTACTGGATCGCAAACCTGCTTACTTGCATGTAAGCAGTGTGACATGATACCTACATGGAAAAAGTCTATATAGGCTTTATTAAATTCCCCCCGATGTCATTTACTGGATTTTGTGTGTCCAGGAAGGACTATGGATGTGGTTGATGTGAAGGAAGATGGTTGGGGCTGGGAGAAGGACATGAAGCTAATGTAGGTACCCAAACTATAGTAAAGGAGCATTTATAACATTTCATACTTGTGATGCTGTGAAATTACTTTTTATTGACATTTTATGTATTTACTTTTTTTTTTTTTACACCGTGAGAACAATAGCTTTCCAAAGTTTGAAAACAGAATGTTTTCTTGTCTGGTGCAAACTCCAGTCTATTTATTTATTTTTTATTTTATTTTTTAAATAAAATTGTATCCAGTCATAAAAATAATGTAAGGCATTTGTGATAGTTGAGAAACAGAGGTCTATCTCTAGTTATAACATTCTGTTAGATATTGTAAGTTGGTTACTAAATAACTATACATTATCAATAGATGATTGATTTCATAGAAAAAAAAAAATATATATATATATATATATATATATATATATATATATATATATATATATATTTATTATCATAGAAAAAACAAACACAAGATGATTCTAATTCAAAGAAACGCAAACCTTGACAACAAAGGAATCTGCATAACACACCATTTACAGAAATATGCATAACCAGAGCACAGTTCACATGGACCAAGTTTCATGGACAGAGCATCAAAGAATAAAAAAGTTTTGAAAACAGAAAAGATGACACTAACCTAGCCTAAGATTTCAAAAGGTATGGAAAAATTATCATACTCTGGTTTATGATACTAAAGCTCTATAATGCAGATCTGAGGATTTATAGATGAGCCTGATAGTCGTAACCATTCCATCCATATCCACATTCACCCCAACCCCTTTTTCCCATTTTAAACATGGGGTCAGGGTGTCACTTCAACTGTGACAATCACCTAGAGCCAAAGTTTACACCGCCAGGTGGCTAGCCTTTCCATGGCTATTCTTCCACACCACACACTCACACTCGTACTCACACCTATGGCCAGTTTAGGGTATCCAATCCACTTACTGCATGTCTTTGGAATGTGGAAGAAAACAGAGCAACCAGAGGAAACCCACATGGAAGGTACCCCATCCAAGACTCAAACCAGGGAACTGTACTAAAATGCAAATAAATGAATACAAAAAAAATTCATAACATTAGTAAACACAATCTTAACCAATTCTGGTCAACCATTAAAAATCATCTTACATTCTGGCCAAAAATTCAGCCCTCACCCCTCTCCCATTAACTCACCACTCAAAATTGCCACAGAATTAATCTGTTATTTCACAGCTAGTACAGCATCCCTAACCAAGGATTCCCCCAAATCTAATCCCAACCCCATCCAACAGCCATGTATCACCACATCCACTTCTACCTTCAAAAGTGTGCCCAAATCCTATATAAAACTATTCTTAAACTCATACCATGCTCTGCTTCATCCATGAACCTTCCAAACAAATACCAGAAATACAGCAGTCAATAGCATTCCCTATCCCAGCTCAATCCTTATAAATAGGTCAATCCAGAAATCTCAAATTCCCTCTCTCTGAAAAAAAATCACACATTACCCCTCTACAAAAAGGAGAAAATTCAACAGATATCACTAACTTTAGACCTACAGCAATCTTATCCTCCCTCTCCAAAATCCTTGAAAAATGTGTTAAAAAACAAATGTTAAACAATCTCATGCAAGAAGAACTCCTATCCCACACACAGCACTGCCTCTGTCCCTCCTATAGTACTAATGTTGTGCTTCTAACCATTACAGATACTGTTAACAAAGCTATAGATAATGGCAAACTAGTCTCCTCCTTATTTCTAGACTTGTTTAAAGCCTTTTTACAGAGCTTGTCATATCAAACTTTTACTTAGAATGTCCTCACTAGGTATATCTCAGCCCACCCTTCAATGGTTCAAAAGCTATTTGTCCAATAGGTATCAGTCAGTAAAATGACACTCCACCATCTTTCCATACCTCCAAATCATCACTGATGTACCACAAAGCTCTATCCTTGGTCCACTCCTCTTTAACATTCTCAGTGACACCATCCACACAAGAGGCCTCCCTTATACAAGACGCAGATAACTCCACGGTCATTTGCACATCAGACAACTTGGCACATCTCCAAAGAATTATTCAGGAAGCTTTAACAGCCACTAAAACATGGCTCTGTAAATCACACCTTATGCACAACCCATAAAAAACATTTTTCCCCCAAATCTCTCTCTCACGAAAAAATAAAATGTAAAAGTTCTCTCTCATAATAATACGACCACTGAAGTAACTTCTCACAGCAAATTATTAGAGATGATTCACAATGGTAATTTCCAAGCTCTCTGACTCTAGGAAAAGGTAATATTTAATACTAGAGTATGGTAAGGTTGACAGAAGCAGCAGTACTGGGTCTAACATAAGTCATATTAAACAATGCAGAGACCTTTTCCCCCAAAATAAATATTTATGAAGGAAAATATATATGTGGCATACCAGTGAAGTTATATGTGAATTTTAATGACAGGATGCTGGCAGATTTTGGTAAAACAGATTTTATACTACAACTCCTTTGTTTAGCCCAAGAATGTTGTATGGCTGTTACATTACAGGTACTTCTGTGTCATGAAATACGCAAAATGAATGTTGTATACCTCTGAGGCTGTAGAGTGGGAAATATGATGCAATTATTTCTTTTACAAAATGAAGAGTTGTGCATGAGTGATTCAAGGCAATTTATTCTTACCAGTGCAAGAAATGTTAGTGTGAGGTACGAGTCGAACTACAGACAGAATGTGGAACTGTTAGTAGAAAATGGATGCTGGTTAGATCGATCTGATATCCCCTAAAGCAACATGATGGATAGCAAGATAAATTACAGAAGACAAAAAACGTGTCTAGCCAAGAATAATATACGACTCTTAAATTGGAGAAAAACATGAGACTGTCAGAGTGTTATAACCCTTTCCACAGAAAAGGAAGTGCTCAGATTTGTGGTATGTTGACAATTTCATCTTTCAGAGATCGGACATTTAAGCACTTTATGCTAGATTACTGGCATACTCATTATCTTTCCTTATGTCTCATCGTAGTTTTAAAGGCTGTAAACATGATCAGCATAATCTTTCAATTTAAAAATGGAAGTTGACACCCACTTAATAGTTTGTAATGGTACAAAAGGACTCCTTATCCCTGCAGGCTACTAAAAAGGAAAAAGAAAAAACTACAGCATCAGATAATTAACATTTTGTTTCAGGAATGTGCAGGGAAAGTACAGGATTACTACATTACTTAATGCAAAGCATATAAACTCAAAGGGAACTTTTTAAGTTATATTGTTACACACGCATGGTTTTTACTCTGGAGCACATCATGTTTAGTACGTAATTAATGAACACTGTGTCCTTACGATTATGAACAAACCATATTTCTAATCCTCTTCATGAAAGAAATCTGGACAAAGCCTAAAATAATGGAGAGACAAAGGCCCAAAATAAGGGCAGATTTTAAATACAGCTTCTATCAACTTAGAGTAACAGGATTTATGTTAGCATACATTTTGTGAAGGATGTGAAGTCTGAAACTCAAATGTATGATAGTATTTAATGACTTCACTCCTCAGTGATTTGCCAGAAAACCACATATTATATGAGGAACAGACCAAAAACACGAGGCAAAAACTGGTATGAACAAGACAAAGCTGAAGAGGTCTAGTTGGTATTAGTCCACTTCTTAATTTAGTAAATAAGTAAATACATGTTTACAAATACAAATTGCAACATATCCTGGTCATTTAACAACATTTAATTAAATCAATTAATTCTACGCACATGTGGTTAAGGAGCCAGACTATAATCACTAACCTAAACTGGATAATGTGAGAGGCATTTAAAATGTGAATGGAAAATAAACCTTAAGTGAAAAAAAGCTGCACAACTTAATAGTGTGGTTTAAACATGTAATTAAAAGAGACAGGAAATTATTAACACCTCACAGTATGAAAGTCAGATCAATGAAGTGATCCAGTACCCATCTTTTTGTGTACATAATTGTTTTAGACACCAGGGAACCCTGCATTTTTTAGAGTTTCTGTGTCTGAGGAGGGTACATACTGAGAAGTTATCATACTTATTTTTATTCAAGTTTGTCAAACCAACAAAAATAAGAAGGACTTTTTGTTTGTATTAAGTTGAAGATAACAATGAATATGTTAGAATGATAGGGCCTTATGGCCAGTACTGGTATTATCAACTTAAAATTCAATGTGCACATCATTAGACTAGAAAACACCAAGCCTATAGGGCAAAACTAATTAGTTATGTAACTAACCACAAGTAGGTCTCCTAACTCAGAGAACCTTGTAGACACCCACTTACTATATTAATCATATTTAAGATAACAGACAGTAATTAATTTTATTTTACCCACCACAGACACGGTCAAACCAACTGGAAACTTCTAATACCTTTAATCCAGTTTATTGTTCCTCTCACACTTTTAATTCTGCTGGGCATCCAGGTCTATCAGTCTTAAGTGAGCCTCCAGTTCTGCTAAACTTGCTATAGACCCTCTTATGCTGTTAAATGTGCTAACTATGATAAACCCAGTGTGATTATTAATTTTGCTACCCTCTCTTCAAATGTAGTTCTTCATACTCACTACAGTTCAGTTCCAACAATAAAATATTCATTTTAGACTCTGCCTTCCAAACAAGTCTTTCACAGATTTAGCAGGATGGCCATTGAAATACCTAAAATTACACCTGTTTCATCAGGGCAGGCATTATTGAGGTTATTATCCTTAATAACAGACCATGTAAAAGAGCAACAAACTTTGACTCAATTTGCAGTACAGAAAATATATATACTAGTGCCTTCTGTCATCACAGCTGACTGTTTTTTACACATCACCTCCTACCTAATCTATAATCTATCATTTTGTCACAAATATAACTCTGTGGTACAACATTTAATTCCCATATTGAGACATCCTAAGTCTTCATCTATTTATCAGAAGTTGTAGCAGTTTGGCAGACAAATTATAAACATTCTTAGTGTATTCTAAACTTTTTGTTAAAATGCTGTCACCTTTTTAAAAATACCTCTCATTTCAAGTAACCTGTGTGAAAGCCCAGCATGTGACAAGCACTGGTAAATTATTCATATCTTACTGAAGTCAATTAAAGCAGTCACTCTTTAAAAATACTTTTACTTATTTATTTTGTGTATGTTTTAATGACCAGTCCTTTCTTGTGGACCAAGTAATATCTTTTGCATGACAAATCTGGGGAAAAGTGAAACTAGAAGAAATTATGTGCAAGTACAATAAATACAAGATAGCAGTAATCTGATGTTAATTCAAATTTTGCTGAAAACATTAAAACATAGGAAAACTGCAAAGTCGAATCACTGTAGAACTTGAGAGTAATACAAATAAGAACATTAACTATGTTAAGTATTAAACACAAAGAAGTTGTACTGGAAGAAGTTCTGATGACATATAAAAATTTAGATAAGCAAACGTTTGACCAGCAATTCTACTTAAAACTGGCACAGCAGTTCATCTTCAATAATAATATTTACAGTGACCAGCCTGCTAACTTTTACGTTAACCGTCCAACTATACCATCCACCAGTGACCAACAGACCTCTTTAAGTACACAACCACTAATTTCAGCTACTAAAACTTCCACTGTCACAACTGCTTGAATTATCACATCCATCTGGTACCATTTAACAAATTACCTCTCACCTCTAGTCATTCCCTTCATCCCTCCCCTTGCTATTCATTTTTTAATTTCATCACCACAGGACAGAGCGCAGTGACATGTCTATCTGCTCCCAATCAGCTCATTTGTTCTCTGGTCAGGACAGCCAGGTATCCCCAAGTACATGAGAGTTATGTAGCCCATTCATTCCTGCTCAGAAATCATCCATGAGCTCATCCACTCATGGTAAGAGTCAGGAGGTAGAGAGTGGGACAGCTTTGCTGGTCCTACAGACTAGCTTATCTTCTCCCTGGCAGAGCACCCCCCACCCATGTGGTTGATCTCTTGACCTTTGCTGTACCTGGCCTCCAAGGAGAAACATGCCTCCACACACTGAATTACCTTTGGCTCACAGAGTGAACCTGCATATGGAAGTGCCAGAGCAACAGACTTAAGCTCCATGGAGTAGGTACCTAGGTGTTACCCATGTGGTGAGTCAGAGTCACCTATTGCCCCACAAGATGGGTGAGCCAGCAGCTGCTGTTCACTCCCATCTTCCATTGTCCACTCCTACAGGTGCCAGTGCCACTAGCTGAACTGTGGTCACCTGCAACATAATCAGGGTTTTATCTCTCTGTGCTACACATCAACTACCTACCCAGTTCTTCTTTACCTTTCTCTTGAGAACCTCTCCTCACAACACAGTCTCCCTGACTTCGCTGTTCCCCTCAGTCTATTTGTCCCTGTACTTGTGTACATCTACCTCACGTATCTTTCTTTAACATCATTCTTCTGCCTCCCCAGCACCAAATCATCTTCCTCTCTCTCCCTTCAAACCAAGAATCTATTACACCACATCAAACCTTCCACAGTGGCATCTCCCATTCTAATTTCCCAGACCACCCCTTCTTCAACCTAACTACATCTAGGACACTCATGGAGCACTCTGCCATTTAAACCTCAAACCTCAGAATATGATTTTGTTACCCCAGCAACCATGTCAAATGCCCAAATTCTCCCTCAGTCTTCATTAAGTTCGCTGTACACCTTACTCCTCTGTTAAGCATCCTTCTCATGTGCTCCTGTGTTGAATCATTTGTGAAGAATTTCTCAGGTTAAAAACATTTACTACCAACCTCCCAGTCATAAAACTGCATCACTAAAAGCAGCCAACATACTAAAAGACTGGAACAATTCTAGCCTTTCCTATTCATGCAATAGCTAGACATTCTCATTATATCTGAATCTTGGGAAGAAACAGACACACCCAGCCTTCAAGCTCACCTTCAAGTCTATTTCCCAGTTTATAACTAAACCTACAACTTTCACCCTAGGTTGGCAGAGGCACCTTTCTACTCCCAAACTCTAGTATCAAATACACCAGCCTAGCCCAACGAGCAGCTCTTAATGAGCACAACCATACAAGTTTGCCTATATAAATTCCCATTAAACGCCAATCAAATCTAGTCCTTGGTTTAGCCTACTAACGTCCATTAATATAAACACATTTGTGTCTCTAATTTCTGACACACTTAACACATGCACTTTCTACAGGGACATCATAATTCTTGATGACTTTAGCTAAAGCTTCCTTAACCCCTCAAACTAGGATACCTTACACTTCCACTTAAATCTTGGATTCAGTAGTAACTAGGGCAGGGTGAGAGGGGGCAATAGTTCAAGAGCAAAGTGTTGGGGGTGCAGTCAGCAAATTCCAGTCACTATTTAATGTAATTTTGGCTTTTAAAACCCAGTATTGCATTTATGGTCATGGTCAAACCAGAGTGCTATACTGCTCTTTGTGTGATCTACATAGTGACATACAGTTGCTACAGTTAATAGTAAAATAAAAAATAACTAAAACATGAGTGCTGTAGCACTCCATGCAGGCAGGGTATAAACTGTAGTAACTGTTTGCTACATTTGTAGCAAGCAGTTTGCTACAGTTTAAGAAGAATTTATTTATTTTTTTTAAATAGAGCATGAGCGCTGAAGTGCTCCGTGCAGGCAGGTGTAAACTGCAGCAACTGTTTGCTACACTTTAAAAGAAAAAATGCTTTTTTGTTTTTTAATAAAATATGTTAAAGGAGGGTTGGGGCGGGGCACAGAAATAGGAACTGAATTGCTGGGGCTGGAGCGGGCATGTCATACATCTGGTCGACTGGTTGGGAGGGTGCCTAATGGTTAAGGTGTTTGCCTTACAAACACAAGGTGCAGGGTTTGAGTCTCACAAGGGATAATTGGCTAGGCTTAAAATGGCTCGCAAGGGCAGTTAGCTTACTACTAATCTTTGAACCTATGGTTTGTGTGCCAGTAGCAGGAAAGTCCTTTTTTTTTTAAACTGGAGGGGGAATGTGCTGTAATGGTACATATATCTAACTATAACAAGCCGATCACTTATGCCTTATTATAGTGTAGTTTTGTTTTTTTGTTTTTTTGCTCTTCATGGTCAAGTTCATAGCACCAGCCCAGTGTGCTAATTGAACCAGCTACACTTCAACTTGGATTAATCTAATTGGTCAAAGCATCTGTAAAGCATTGTTTTCTTCATTTTTTCTATGTTTGCACTTCAAAAGTCGTTTTTGCCTTGTTTAACTGTTGTAGGCTACACACTGAAGTGCGCTAGCCAATTTAAAGCATTTACAGTGTTTTTCTGCCTAGTTTCTGTTGTCTTATTGTAATTAATATATATATATATATATATATATATATATATATATATATATATATATATATATATATATATATATATATATATATATATATATATATATATATATATATATAAATATATATATATCCTTGTTTCCCGCCTTTTCTGAAATAGAGTAGTCCAGTTTTCAGGTCTTGCTGAATTCTAGGCTGTGGTATAGTTCCTGTGTTGCCCATATCCTTACTTGGATAGGAGGAAGCTTCTCTGTTCACCAGTGAGAGTGGGGAGCTTCGAGCAGCCTATCTGTCCCTGGAGGAGTGGTCTCAGCCCAGAAACTAGTAGCTTATTGGCCATTTTGGGCTATTTCCTATCTCTTTCAAACTTCCTGCCTTAAAACCCGCATTTGCACAGTTCTGCACTTGTTTCAGACTCAGCACAGCTCCTTGTGGTGTCCTGCAGAGTTCTACAAGCAGCAGAGAGTGAAAGAGAGACTTTAAAAAGATTCTAAGTATATTTTTTCTGCCTTCCTACCTGCGACTGCACATTCTCACAGAAAAGTGAGTTTTCTTGCTATCTGAGATCTGTAAAGCATTGTTTTCTGCATTTTTTCTGTGTTTGCACTTCAAAAGTCATTTTTTGCCTTGTTTAACTGCTGCAGGCTATACACTCAAGTGTGCTAGCCGATTTAAAGCATTTACAGTGTTTTTCTGCCTAGTTTCTGTTGTTTTATTGTATATAAAAAAAAAATATATATATATATATATATATATATATATATATATATATATATATATATCCTTGTTTCCTGCCGTTTCTGAACTAGATTAGTCCAGTTTTCAGGTCTTGCTGAATTCTAGGCTGTGGTATAGTTCCTGTGTTGCCCATATCCTTACTTGGATAGGAGGAAGCTTCTCTGTTCACCAGTGAGAGTGGGGAGCTTTGAGCAGCCTATCTGTCCCCGGAGGAGTGGTCTCAGCTCAGAAACTAGTAGCTTTTTGGCCATTTTGGGCTATTTCGTATCTCTTTCAAACTCCCTGCCTTAAAACCCGCATTTGCACAGTTTTGCGCTTGTATCAGACTCAGCACAGCTCCTCGTGGTGTCCTGCAGAGTTCTACAAGCAGCAGAGAGCGAAAAGAGACTTTAAAAAGATTATACGTATATTTTTTCTGCCTTCCTACCTGCGACTGCATATTCTCGCCAAAAAGCGAGTTTTCTAGCTATCTAAGATCTGTAAAGCATTGTTTTCTGCATTTCTTCTGGGTTTGCACTTCAAAGGTTATTTTTGCCTTGTTTAACTGTTGTAGGCTATACACTGAAGTGTGCTAGATGACTTAAAGCATTTACAGTGTTTTTCTGCCTAGTTTCTGCTGTTTTATTGTAAAAAAAAAAAAAAAAAAAAATCCTTGTTTTCTGACTTTTCTGAACTAGAGTAGTCCAGTTTTCAGGTCTTACTGAATTCTAGGCTGTGGTATAGTTCCTGTGTTGCCCATATCCTTACTTGGATAGGAGGAAGCTTTTCTGTTCACCAGTGAAAGTGGGGATCTTTGAGCAGCCTATCTGTCCCTGGAGGAGTGGTCTCAGCCCAGAAACTAGTAGCTTATTTGTTGTTTTGGGCTATTTCCTATATCTTTCAAACTCCCTGTCTTAAAACCCGCATTTGCGCAGTTTTACGCTTGTATCAGACTCAGCACAGCTCCTCGTGGTATCCTGCAGAGTTCTACAAGCAGCAGAGAGCAAAAGAGAGACTTTAAAAAAGATTATAAGTATATTTTTTCTGCCTTCCTACCTGCGACTGCATATTCTCGCCGAAAAGTGAGTTTTCTAGCTATCTGAGAACTATAAAGCATTGTTTTCTGCATTTTTTCTGTGTTTGCACTTCAAAAGTCGTTTTTGCCTTGTTTAACTGTTGTAGGATACACACTCACATGCGCTAGCCGATTTAAAGCATTTACAGTGTTTTTCTGCCTAGTTTCTGTTGTTTTATTGTAAGAAAATAAAATCCTTGTTTCCCACCTTTTCTGAACTAGAGTAGTCCAGTTTTCAGGTCTTGCTGAATTCTAGGCTGTGGTATAGTTCCTGTGTTGCCCATATCCTTACTTAGATAGGAGGCAGCTTCTTTTTTTACCAGTCAGAGTGGGGAGATTTGAGCAGCCTATCTGTCCCTGGAGGAGTGGTCTCAGCCCAGAAACTATTAGCTTATTGGCTGTTTTGGGGTATTTCCTATCTCTTTCAAACTCCCTGCCTTAAAACCTGCATTTGCGTGGCTTTGCACTTGTATCAGACTCAGCACAGCTCCTTGTGGTGTCATGCAGAGTTCTACAAGCAGCAGAGAGCGAAAGAGAGACTTTAAAAAGATTATAAGTATATTTTTCTGCCTTCCTACCTGCGACTGCATATTCTCACCAAAACGTGAGTTTTCTAGCTATCTGAGATCTGTGAAGCATTGTTTTCTGCATTTTTTCTGTGTTTGCACTTCAAAAGTCGTTTTTGCCTTGTTTAACTGTTGTAGGCTACACACTCAAGTGCGCTAGATGACTTAAAGCATTTACAATGTTTTTCTGCCTAGTTTCTGTTGTTTTATTGTAATATATATATATATATATATATATATATATATATATATATATATATATATATATATATCCTTGTTTCCCACCTTTTCTGAACTAGAGTAGTCCAGTTTTCAGGTCTTGCTGAATTCTAGGCTGTGGTATAGTTCCTGTGTTGCCCATATCCTTACTTGGATAGGAGGAAGCTTCTTTTTTTACCAGTGAGAGTGGGGAGATTTGAGCAGCCTATCTGTCCCTGGAGGAGTGGTCTCAGCCCAGAAACTATTAGCTTATTGGCTGTTTTGGGGTATTTCCTATCTCTTTCAAACTCCCTGCCTTAAAACCTGCATTTGCGTGGCTTTGCACTTGTATCAGACTCAGCACAGCTCCTTGTGGTGTCATGCAGAGTTCTACAAGCAGCAGAGAGCGAAAGAGAGACTTTAAAAAGATTATAAGTATATTTTTCTGCCTTCCTACCTGCGACTGCATATTCTCACCAAAACGTGAGTTTTCTAGCTATCTGAGATCTGTGAAGCATTGTTTTCTGCATTTTTTCTGTGTTTGCACTTCAAAAGTCGTTTTTGCCTTGTTTAACTGTTGTAGGCTACACACTCAAGTGCGCTAGATGACTTAAAGCATTTACAATGTTTTTCTGCCTAGTTTCTGTTGTTTTATTGTAAAAAAAAAATATATATATATATATATATATATATATATATATATATATATATATATATATATATATATATCCTTGTTTCCCACCTTTTCTGAACTAGAGTAGTCCAGTTTTCAGGTCTTGCTGAATTCTAGGCTGTGGTATAGTTCCTGTGTTGCCCATATCCTTACTTGGATAGGAGGAAGCTTCTCTGTTCACCAGTGAGAGTGGGGAGCTTTGAGCAGCCTATCTGACCCTGGAGGAGTGGTCTCAGCCCAGAAACTAGTAGCTTATTGGCCGTTTTGGGCTATTTCCTATCTCTTTCAAACTCCATGCCTTAAAACCTGCATTTGCACCATTTTGCACGATTTTGCGCATCACGCAACATCGCATAGTGCCGGTTAAGCTGTTTTAAACTATTCCCGGCTCCACAAAGTCTGCTCTTCAATTTTTCCCTTAGAACTAGTCTAACTCTTAAGTAAGCACTCTACCTCCCTTCTACAGCCCAGCACTTTCTCAAATACCTCAGTAAGCACTAACAAACTATAGCACTACACCCCCTTTTACTACCAGAAGTACAAGGCTCCCTATTCGTCCATTCCGGACAATCAATAAATCAGTTTTTTAACTATTCAGGTATGCCCAAAGTGCAGTTTCAGGTATACTCTCCAGTCCAGCTGGTGAATCTGGGAATCTTGAGTCAATGTTACAATTGCCTTATGTACACAGACAACCCTCTCCTCCTTCCAACAAACTCAAATGTATGTGAGAGATGCAACTATACAGCCAAACTGGAGCCCAAGCTCTCTCAAACCAAGACTGGCACAGTCAGTCAGGAGGAGAAGGAAACCACTCGTACCACACAACCAGTCTCACATAGACCAATCGCATCAGCAAACATGACACATAAACTCACAAAAACATACTCGGAGGCTCTAAATAAAAATCTGCCAAAGCAGCAGAGACCTCCAAAGCAGACATCCAAGCAACCACTACCCCACAACAACTTTCACATCTCACATACTTCACAAAGTCAGTGTGCTGCACTGAAGTAGCCCTTAAGGCTAAATAATGCACCTAATACACTAGTAATTGGAGACTCTATTGTCAGACACACTGACATCCCGCTCACCAGACTGAACAAGGAGAAGGTCACTGTAAGCTGCCTGTCGGATGCCAGGATCTGCCTCATAACACAAGCACTCAGGTGACTCCACAGCAGGTACAAATATGACTCTGTCATTGTCCATGCTGGCGTGAATGACCTGAGACGTACCTCCCTGGACTACATGAAAAGAGACATAGAGGAGCTCTCTAATCATGCAGCCCAGGCCAGTATGACCCTGACCCTGAGTAGCATCTTGCCCTCACCAAGAATGATGCCACAGTATAAAGACAAAATGATCAATTTTAACAATTGGCCAAGCTATTGGTGTCATTCAAAGGGGATCCAGTGTCTGTCAGCCTGGGATGACATGCTCGACAAGCCACGTTGCTTTGCCAGGGATGGCTTGGACCTGTCACCCTTGGGTTTTCGAATACTGGCTAAGGCTCTTGCCACCCCCATAGTGCCTTTTTAGGCAAGGCTCAAAAGACAAACCCACCTCCATAGACAATACCACAAACAAAAAACTAAGGGTAATGCTACTCAATGCCAGAAGTCTAAACCTCAAGATGCACACACTCGAGGTACTCCTCAGTATGGAGAAAATCGATATCTGTGCAGTAACGGAAACCTGGTTCAAGGCTCCAGAGAGCACCCCAGCACTACCAGGATTCAACTCATACCATACTTTTCGGCCCCAGAACTCAAACCGAAATACTAAAGGCGGGGGAGTATCCATCTTCATCAAGAATACCCACATCTCCAGGTTAGTGGCACTGCACAAGGCATCGGAGACCCTCCAGTTGCAACTATCAGTGGGCAAAACTGCTTTTCAGTTTGTAGCCTGCTACAGATCACCCACCTTGTCTCAGGACCCCCACTCGGCATTCCTGAGAACATTGGAGAATATGAAGGTCTCACCAAACACCATATTAGGAGATTTCAGCTACCCAAACATTGACTGGGAAAAATACTCAAGTCCCAATTCCTTTGCACAATGGTTCCTGGAATTTATAAATTCAAACGCCATGGCCACCACTCCCACGAGAGGGACAACATATTGGACCTGGTCATCACCAACATGGGGGATCATTGTTCCACACCAGAGGTAAACCCCTCATTGGTAAGGTCAGACCACAAACTAATCACAATGGACATCCACATCCCGACCCCACCCCCAGCCAAGGAAACCACTGTGAAAAATCTCTCAAAAGCAAACTTCACACGTCTTAAGACCAAAGTAGAAAGTTTCAAAGCCCCTGGGCAAATGGAAAATGCTATCCATACAGCAGAAGCCTTTACAAATGCACTCTATGAGCACCTACAGGCATGCATGGATCATGCCATCCCAAGTAACACCAAGACTCACTCCTCCAAAAACAGGAGACCAGTCTGGTGGACCCAGCCATAAATAAGCTATACAACAGAAGGAGGAAACTATTACATGATAGGGCAAAATCCCAAAAAGGGAAGGAATCCCTGATCAGTATTAGCAAGAAACTTCTCTCAATCATAAAATCATCGAAGGCTAACTTCGAAAGAAAAATCGCCAAAGACTCTAAAGATAATCACAAGATGTTCTTTAGCTACATCAAGAATCTGGGTGGCAACTCTCAGATCTGCTCTGAGCTGGTGCAAAATGGTACAAAATACACTGAACCCAAGGACATTGCCAACATCCTGGCGGACAGGTTCAGTGCAAACTTTACCCCCCCTTCCCCCAAAAAGGGCCTGTGTCTATCCCAGAAGAATGCAGTCCTTCAGTCATCACAGAAACACAGGTGAAAACAGCTCTTTCCAAAGTAAAAAACACAGCATCAATGGGATCGGATGGTATCCTGGGCTGCGTCTTACACGAGCTCCAAAAAGAACTAAACCCTCACATAAACTCACTGTTCCAACTCAGCCTTACCGCAGGTTATGTACCCAAAGAATGGCGTACAGCAACAGTTATGCCACTCCACAAAGGTGGCACCACAATGGATCCCGGGAACTATCGCCCCATAAGCCTGACTAGCCTGATCTGCAAGGCTATGGAGCGCATCATCATGGATCTCATAAACAATGATACTGGGAACCTCCAGACACTGGACCCTACACAATTCGGCTTTGTTAAAGGCAGCTCTTGTCTCCTAAACCTAGTTGACTTTTTTGAAATAGCTACCAAAGCCATAGATGAGGGAAAGGTAGTCCACACAGCCTACCTGGACCTCGCAAAGGCCTTCGACAAAATACCCCACTCTGGCGTCATAAATAAGCTTACCAGCTTAAATATCAACCCATATGTCACAAGATGGGTTGCAAACTGGCTCAGGGATAGAACTCACATGTTCAGAGTTGTGGGTGCCATGTCCGACTCTAAACCGGTTACAAGTGGTGTCCCACAGGGCTCAGTCCTGGGACCCTTCTTGTTTGGTATATACTTCTCTGAGGTACAAACAAGCACGGGAGGACCGTGGCTGACCAAGTTCGCAGATGATTGCAAGCTGGGAGCCATAATCAACTCTCCAGCTGACACAAGCATCCTCCAGAAGGGTCTTACAGAGACGGATACCTGGTGTCAAAACCATGGCCTTAACCTAAATGCCAAGAAGTGCATAGTCATCCCTTTTGGAAAAACAAAGTGCCCACAAACTACCACATAGAAGGTAATCCACTAAGTACGGAAGAAGTAATTAGGGATCTGGGGACCCAAGTAGATAGTAGCCTATCCTTTCACAACCACATTGCCAAAGTGGTTAGAAAAACCTTCTATATAGCTCACCTAATCATAAAAGGGTTCACAGCTAGATCAAGAGAGGTCATTGTGCCCCTCTACTCATCGCTCATCAGGCCCTTAATTGAGTACAACTCCCCATTTGGGATGTATCTTACCCGATACCTGCAGCAGCTGGAGAGACCTCAAAAGTACCTCATCAAGAGGATCAGGGCCTCAAACAGATGCCCTATGCTACTCGACTAAAGAAACTCCAGCTCTACTCAGTTGCTTACTGCCTACTCAGAGGCGATCTCTGCCTGACATACAAGGCCATGTCTAACCTGGAATTGATGAACATGCTCCACCTCAAGAAAGCCAAATCCATTAGAGCTACACGCTCCATGGATTTAAACCTCAGCACAACAATAAATAGGATATGCTGGAGGGATAGATTCATATCCCAGAGGCTTCCCTCGCTCTGGAATAGAATCGCAGTTCATGTTAGGCAGAGCCCCTCACTGACCCTCTTCAAGAGAAATATTGATGAGTGGATGGGAAATCGTAAATTTACTCATGGGATCACTTCTATGGCCCTGCTGGACAGAGGCTCGGGAAACTAGTCTAAAAGGGTGGTGAAAGCCAACACATTCTGGCTAGGCTTATAAATGCCCTAGGGCAGATAGCATAGTACCTACCTATGAACCTATGAACCTATGCTAGGCCAAACGTGAAATCAGGAGATCATTCTTTCCTTGTCCTTGTAATAATAGACATTCTATACCCTATTTATAACCTTGAAATTCTGCCAGCCTTCATCATTGACCACTGCCCCCTCACTTTAACAGGTAAATTACCACATAAAAAAACATGCCCACACTAAATACCTTCAGACTAAAGTTGGATAGAAACACTACAGTGAAGAAAATGTACTTGGGAATCTACATGCTTAAGTTAATAGCGCCCTTTCTTTTAACCATCATGTAACAAAGGTTGCCAGAAAATCCTTTTATTTAGCCCAGCTAATTTTCAAAGGATTATCATCAAGGTTTAAAGAGGTTGTCACTCCTTTATACTCAGCATTAATCAGGCCAGTTATCAAGTACAGCGCCCCCTGAGGGCTGTATCTCACTATTTACATCACACAATTAGAAAGACCCCAGAGGTTCCAAACCAAAGAAAATCTGGAAGCTGCATCCCTTTATTCAGTGTCTTATAGACTTTTGAGGAGAGATATTGGTCTCACTTACAGTTAGAGAGCTGATTGTCCCAGACCTCCTGTTTTACTGCAAATTCAATATCTCCACCAATACTAGAAACAGGGACCTAAATCTTAACCAACAGATAAATAAAACATAGTAGAGGAAATGATTTATAACCCAATACTTCCCAAACCTCTAGAATAATCTAACCCTGCATGTTAAGCACCATCTTCCTTTAAACATAAACTAGATGATTGGATGGGTATCCACAAATTTATTCCCGGATTGGCTGGTATGGCCCCTCTGGAAAAAAGAGGTCATGCCTGGGGTGGGGGAAAGTACTGACAAGGCAAGAATTGTCATGAGACTCAGGTCTTGGTATTGTTTATGAATCTATAATCCTATTAAAGACTTATTATGAGCTCTATTATGCCAGCTGGAAGCCATTCCTAACATTTCAATACTCCACCTTTCTTGCCACTGTCTTCACTAGTACTGTCCTACACCTCCAGAAAAAAATCCTTCATAAAAATGACCAGACTTCTCAAACCCTCCCGTATAATCTATAGCCCACCAAAAAAACAAAATCAAAAGCACTCTACACATTAGAGATTAAGTATGGCACTAGTGGAAATCCTCCTCTTCGTCTGCTCACAACAAGGATAGACTTCTGTCCCTAGTATAATTAGGCAAAAAAGCCACTAAGAGGCACAAATCTATGGCCCTGCACAATGTCCAAAGTTCCCTGCACATATCTTCAAATAAGTTCTTGGACCAAGCTAGTCAACAAGACTACAGAAAGATCAACCCCAAACAACCTGCCCAATGGGAACACCACCCCTACCTCCAGTGGTTTCTATTTCCACTTGACTTTCTGACTGAGTTCTCCTGTCTTGTAACACTAGTGCCATACCTCCACAGTTCAACCCCCTTCACTTCCACTACCCCTTTAAGATAAATCAAAACAGCAGGCAGCTTTAAACACTGAGGCACCTGGTTAGACAAATCTCTTTCAGCAACACATTCACATCATCAAAACCAAAGTGAATAAACTGAGTAAGAAGAATATAGCACTTCCTCACCCCTTCATGTAGAGCTACCACTGAGAAAGTTGAACTTCTTCCTTGGTTACAGCCTTCCATTAATAGCAAATGCCTTAAAAAGGAATTCCTTCCAAAGCAGCAATAGCAGCACCTGCAGATTTATTTCCATATCTCTAGTCAAAGTGTGTTCTTAGGTAAAGCTAAATGGCTGCCACTAGTACATATATCAACCCTTCTTCTGGCTTTTCTGCTATTCAGATTCCTTTAGCTTAACTCATTTCCTTCCTTGACAGCAGTCTCAAAACAAGAACCATTCATCCAAACTTCAGGTACCCACAACACAACCATCCTCCTAACCTAACAAAACAAACCTCTCTCCAGAAATCACTCCTTCTTTATACCTGTACCTAAGATTTGAGGAATCCTTCCCACTAAACCTAAAGTCAATCAACTGCTATAAAAAGTTCAAACTTGAATTTAAAAATTCCTGTTTTTTAAGTTTAAATGCACGTGCTTCCTTACTAAGGATAGTACGTGAAACCTCTGCACCATTGCCTTATTCTCACTCACTGGTCAGACACTATACCTAATTGTACTGCAGATCTGTACAACTCTTTCCCTCCATTTCCCCTTCCAACCACATTCTTCATAATTCCTCTATCCTTGCTTCCCCCTCCTTCTTTCCAAACATAAATTTTCTCTTCCTATTTTGACCATATAATGCACATTGGTAAATACTGTGAAAGATAATGGAGTGTAATGTATCTCACTATGATTTAAATAAGCAAGTGACGTTTCTTAGCAGGATGTTTTGTTATTAACTCAATATAACTATACATAGAAAAGTCCTAACATTACTGAAGTTTGCATAACTTTACTTAAATTTGTATTAACACTACTTAATCATGATTACATTTCTCAGATTCAAAATACATATGAAGTATTTAACCTCAGTGATTATTGTAACCCTGAAACGAACCTGAAAAAGGTCCAATGGATCAACTTTCTACACCAATTAACAAATTATATCAAATTAAATAAAAAAATAATTTTAGCACTCTTCATTGCAAACAAGGCGGGAATATATATATATATATATATATATATATATATATATATATATATATATATATATATATATAGATGTAGGACTATTGAACGAAAGTTCAATAGTCTGAATCCACAATCACCAAACACAGTTTAACGAAAGCGCTTTCACCAAAAAAGCGCTTTTGTTAAAGTGCATTAAAAAATACGATAAATCTACTTTTATGCAGGTGGGCAAGCCCCCCTGCACCCCCACACCCCCCTACTTTAATATTCTCATACTAAGATCGCACTACAGTGAGGAAAAGGGAATATCCCTTTATCCGCACTGTAGTACGATCTCTGCAACAGTCATTCCCCCACGACTCCCTCTACCCGCACGCATACTTCTATGAAAGTGCTTTTTCAGTAAAAAGCACTTTCGTGGAAGTATGCCTGGCTGTTTGTGTTTCAGTGAAAAGTTTCTTCGGGGATCAGTACCAATCCCATATATATATATATAGATATATATATATATATATATACATATATATATATATATATATATATATAGATATATATATATACATATATATGTATTATATTCTAGGAGGGACATTTTATCAGCAAATAGATAGATATCAAAGACTCCCTCCTCCCCATTTGTGGTGCAAAACAAATGACCTCCTGGAGTTTTTCAGTCTGTAAGTGAATGGATAACTGGGGCACACATTCTGGAATAAGTCATTTTAAATGGGTCTATATTATATGAACGAAAGCTCATATAATCGAACGGTCTAATGAGGGAAAATCATGGAAATCAAAAACGATATTGTCAGAGGCTGTGCCACCACACCCCCCACTAAATATATATTCCAACTCCGAGATTGCACTACAGTGAGGAAAGGGCAAATACTCCAGTCTTCACTGTACTGCAATCCCACAGCACACAGCTCGACGTCTGGGTGTTTCACTCATTAGAGCGTTTGATTCATATAATATAGACCCATTTTAAATATTTGCAAATGTTTATAAATTAAGCAATAATCTATGCAGAGGTAAGTATGAAGGGTATCTATCTGTGTTGGGTATTGAGCCAAGCAATGTTATTGTAAGAATTTTAACATTTTTAATCACAATCCCAATAAAGGTAATTTATTACCATCAACCACCATAAGAACAGTGGTTGATGTTAATAAATTACCTTTATTGGGATTATGATGAAAAACTTTAAAATTCTTACAATAACAAGATGCAAGGAAGTCCCATATCCTTATGTACCTTACAGATATTGTTGCAGACACAGGAATAATAAGCAAGCTCCACAGCCATATACTAAAAAACTTGCATTTCTTCTCATTCTAGGTTTTCAGTACTACCTTTAACATATACATTGAACAGAGTTAACCTGTTTTCTCTAATGAATGTTGCTTTAGTCTCAGATTAATTAAGTATAAGCTGTTAATATTGACCCATTTCTTCAGTCCAGGAAAGTATTTTTGCAGTTTGACTTAGATAGTTCCAGCACTTCTGCACAAAACAGTTACACTGTCTTATTTGTGCATGACAGAAGGGCTTGCTGTGATACCACATTTCAGTTATAATGCCTTAAAATAACAGTAGAGCAATGGCAAATTCCTGAGGGGACCCCCTCTGGTAATAGTGTATTTCTAAGACCAAGTACCTTCTAGCTAGTGAACCTACAGGCTGCAGTCGAATCGGGTCTATATCAGAACATCGAAGTATTAAAACTTCGAATGTTCTGATATCAAACACTATTCAGCAAATGCTAAGAATAGTGAAGCTGCAGAACAGCGAATTCTTTCCTCGGGAAAGAATTTGGTTGGCCGTTTCTGTGGCTTCACTATTCTTAGCGTTGTGGTGGAAAGTTACGGGTTGGGCTCAGGTAAGTGTGCGATTGTTTGTATGTTAGGGTTAGGGGCGGGTTAAGTGAGTTAGGGTTAGGGCACGGGTTAGGTGTGTGTGCAATAGTGACAGACTTTAGGGTTAGGGGTGGTTTAAGTGAGTTAGGGTTAGGGCACGGGTTAGGTGAGTGATAGTGACAGACCTTAGGGTTAGGGTTTGGGTTAAGGTAAGTGGGTAGATAGTAATGTATGTTTAGTTTAGTGTAGCGTTAGATGTAGGAATTTAAGTGTATGTGTGTGGTTGCTGTTTGTTTGATGTGCTTGTGTTGTGTGTATGTGTTTCAGAGCAGCAAATTTTTTCCATGGGGAAAAAATTCGCTGTTCTGAATGTTCAATATTTTCATGTTTAGATGTTTTGGGGCCGATGAAATAGCGTTGGCTATTTTCATCTTTCAATAACGTGATATAACGCGTCTAATCACTTGGGTTTTGCTTAAGTTTCACAACTAAGATGGCAAGACTTTGATATTAGTCTGTATTCTGCAGAATATGGTCAGAGAGTTTTGTTAGAGCTGCCTGTTTTAGCTCCATTTCCACAGCTATGGTGAGAGTTGCTAGCAAGTCAGAGGGTTACAGGGTATGAATAGGCTAAGTACAGATAATGACAGATTTATTAGTTTTACTTCTGTTTTATTACACTGTATACCAAGCACTGAGCACCTTAATAACAATCAAATCCTGTTCCATCTTAATTTTGTTAAATATAGTTATATTCAAATGGAAGTTATTTATTGATTTACCGTCTGACTGAGTAACTGATTGTGCTGCATTATGGTTATTTTGTAATAAAATCTGCTGAAGACTACAGAAAACATGCATCCCAGTATAGAACTGTTTCACCCCTCAGAAAACGCAGCTGGATGACATTGACTCAGGAAGTAATTGGATGGTTGCTCAGCATACAGTAAACAGAAACAGGAAACACCAGTTTCTTAAACTTAATAAATATAGATCCACTAAAGTAACTAAAGTAAAAGTACACATTTTCTGAATAAGAAAGGCCAATTTACAAGATGAAGACATAATTATAGCAAAAAGAAGTGGTAAAAAAAAACTTTGCACTTGATCTTTAAATGTAGGCATTAAAGTGTAGGTCAGCTTATATACCTCCAGGATGTAAACCCCCCACAACCTTTACATGGGGACTATGACAAAACAACTTTAAAATTTGTTAGGTTCATAGGTTAGTACTAAGCTAACTGCCCTTGCGAGCCATTGTAAGCCTAGCCAATTATCCCTTGTGAGACTCAAACCCTGCACCTTGTATTTGTAAGGCAAACAACTTAACCATTAGGCCACCCTCCCATCCCTGTAAGCTTTCCCTTACTGAATGACTGACTACAACTGCTGTATAGGCCTATGAGTTACATTGTCTGCCATGTTACGGTATTGAGGAAAAGGTCAGCCATTACATATGGCACCTCTACCTTTATACTTTTAAGAAACTTAGGAGCCTCAGCTAACAAAGTTTTTCTGATTGGGGAAGGAGAAGCAAAAGACTTGTTCACATAATGAGTAGCAGAAAAAGAAGGTAACATCATGAGGAATATTCTGAAAGGAAGTGGTAGCAGCTGGAAACAATGTCTAGGGATAAAGCAGATGTTACTTCTACCACTGCTCTAACCATTTGGAGTTTGTCTGAACATTATATGAATAAACAATTAATTTCACAGCTGAAGGGGTTTAATTATTGTTCTTGCTTGAGCCACCAAAGTTCAGCCAAATCAAAGATGGATGATTCAAGCAGCGAAACAAAAACAGCCATGCAAATGTTCTATGAACTTTTCCTATTGCAAAATACAAATTAAAAATACCTGAAACACAGTCAACATTCTCCACTTTCAAATCATCCTAAGATGGCCATTAGCTCCTCCATTTACCCTAGCCTTTGTTTCTCACATAGTGATTTTTTTCTGAATTCAAATGGCCCATTGATAGACCCCCATCAACCTGGCATTGTCTTTTTTATTTGTTTTTTTTTTTCCCCTGGTGATCCACTGATTTGAAGAGAGTTTTGGCTTGCTGGTAGCTCTTCTAGTGTCTAAAAAAACTCACAAAGCAGGTGGATGGCTTAGCAGATGCCATCCCCCCATTCTTCACCGCGCAATGTGAAATGAATGACTGACTGACTGTCACTTCCATGTAATGGTCTGTAAATGCATATCTATAGCACTGCGTTGCAAATGTATTTAAGATTAGCCAGGCATCTCCTTTTCAGTTAGCTGTTTGGTTAATCTACACAGTTCCTTAACCGTGGGCATTTATTTTTATAGAACAGGTAAAGAGATCATTGTCATACTAGGTACCTACCAGCTTGAGCTGCGTAACATGTAGGTATCACCTGCAGTCTTCCAAACACAAATGTCATACCAGAAATGTTTAGGACAAGTGGGTGTCCATTCATCATTTTTCCAAGTAATAGTACTACAAAATGACCAACAAGCATTATCTGCACAGCTATATGACTTTTCTTTATGTATGAAAACTCTGAATGAGCTGAAGAGCTTTATGCATTCTTCCAATTCCAGCTTTTTGCCTTAGTAACTGTTTTACATCAGCAATAGGTACTCATAGAACCAGCTTTTGACTGAATTGTTAGTACTAGCATTAAACACTGATACTAATCAACCAAATACCTGAGGCAATTGTTTAGAAAAAATTACATTACTAGCTGTGGTGTGAAAGTGAACTGATGAGCAATCCACTTTCCCAAGGACAGCCAGGTTGGTAGCTTCAGGTAAAAAATGTTGGTGATTTCTAGGCAGCAAAGTTTACAGAAGACTAAAGAAAGCAATAGTGACATAACTGAGGGGTTTGGTCACCATATCTCCTAAAGCAACATGAGTAATGGAGTTAAATAAGATGTAGTCAGTTGATACAGTAGCATATAGTCTTGCAGCTCAATGTAACTGGTAGCTGTATAAGTTCCAAAACATGGTCGTAATTCCTAAGCAAGGATAAGCAGATTCCCCAGCTGACATGGATGGATGCTCAATGCCAGAAGTCTAAATCTCAAAATGCACGCACTCGAGGCCCTTCTCAGTATGGAGAACATCGATGTCTGTGCTGTGACAGAAACCTGGTTCAAGGCTCCTGAGAGCACCCCAGCGCTATCAGGTTTTACCTCATATCATGCGTTCCAGCCCCAAAATCCAGACAATACCAAGAAAGGAGGGGGGGTATCCATATTCATCAAGGACACCCACACCTCAAGACTGGTGGCAACGCACGATGCATCGGAGACCATCCAGGTGCAATTAACCATAGGCAAGACTGCTCTGCAAATTGTAGCATGTTACAGGCCACCCTCACAAACTCAGGAAACTCACATGGCCTTCCTGAAAACACTAGAGGGGATAAATGTATCACCAAACACCATCATACTAGGTGACTTCAATTACCCTAATATAGACTGGGAACACTACTCAAGCCCAAACACCCTAGCCCAAAAGTTCCTGGAATTCATAAACTCAAATGCCATGGAACAACTAGTCACCATCCCCACAAGAGGAGATAACATACTTGATCTCATCATCACGAACATGGGAGCACAATGTTCAACACCGGAAGTATACCCCTCACTGGTGAGATCAGATCACAAACTAATCTCGCTGGAGGTCCTCATCCCACCCCCACCCCAAATAAAAAAGACCACAGTAAAGAACTTCTCAAAAGCCGACTTCACACTTCTAAAGACTAGTGTGGTCTCCTTTCAGGCCCCCGAGCCGGCGGAAAACAATACTCAAGCCGCTGAATCACTTACAAACGCCTTCTACCAGCACCTGCAGGACTGCATGGATAAGGCAATCCCAAGCAAAACAAAGACTCTTTGTACCAAAGGCAAGCGTCCAGTCTGGTGGACCCCAGCCATAAACAAACTCTACAACAAAAGTAGGAAGCTACTACAAGATAGAGCAAAATCCTTAAAAGGTAAGACACCCTTGATCACTATAAGTAAAAAACTAAGAGCTCTCATAAAATCATCCAAAGCAAATTTCGAGAGAAAAATAGCTAAAGACTCAAAAGACAATCATAAGGCCTTCTTTAGCTATGTTAGAAACCTAGGAGGAAACTCCCAGATATGCTCAGAACTAGTTCAAAATGATGTGAAGATTACTGATCCTACAGACATTGCCAACATACTGGCTGACAGGTTCAGTGCAAACTTCTCCCCCCCCCCAAAAGGAGAGATATCTATACCAAATGAGTGCAGCCCCCCAAACATCTCCAACGCCCAAGTGAGAACTGCTCTCTCCAAAGCAAAAACCACAGCATCCATGGGACCCGATGGTGTCCCCGGCTGTGTGCTCCACGAACTCAATGAGGAATTAAACCCACAGCTACGACAGCTGTTTAATCAAAGTCTTACCTCTGGATACGCACTCCAGGAGTGGCGCACTGCAACTGTGGTCCCACTTCACAAAGGCGGTGCCTCCACAGACCCTGGAAATTACCGCCCATTAGCTTGACAAGCCTTATCTGCAAAGCCATGGAGAGGATCATAATGGACCTCATAAATAAAGACATAGGAATTTGCAGACTTTGGATCCAACCCAGTTTGGCTTTGTCAAAGGCAGATCATGCCTTTTAAACTTGGTTGACTTTTTGAAACAGTCACCAAAGCCATTGATGAGGGAAAGGCAGTCCAAACAGCCTACCTCGATCTGGCTAAGGCCTTCGATACAATACCCCACTCGGGTATCATTGAAAAACTCATCAGCTTAAATGTTAACCCATACATCACAAGATGGGTTGCAAACTGGCTGAGTGACAGAACCCACAGGGTCAGAGTTGCTGGCGCCATGTCAGACTCAAAGCCTGTCACAAGTGGTGTCCCACAGGGCTCAGTCCTGGGCCCACTCTTGTTTGGCATCTACTTTTCCAAGTACAAGCAAACACAGGAGGGTTATGGCTGACAAAGTTTGCAGATGACTGCAAACTGGGCCATAGTAGAAAACACATCTGACACAGATATCCTTCAGAAGGGTCTCACAGAAACGGATAACTGGTGCCAGAGCCACGGCCTAAAGTTAAATGCCAAAAATGCATAGTCATACCCTTTGGGAAAAACAAGGTTACCCCTAGCTACCAAATAGGTGGCAATCCACTGAGCACAGAAGAAGTTATCAGGGACCTGGGGACCCAGGTTGATAGTAGTCTGTCATTCGACACCCATGTAGCTAAAGTAGTTAGGAAGTCCTTCTACATTGCCCACCTTATCATGAAGGGATTCTCATCTAGATCAAGGGAGGTCATAGTCTCCCTTTACTCATCACTCATCAGACCAATGATTGAGTACAATGCCCCATTCGGAATGTATCTGACCCGACACTTGCAGCAGCTGGAGAGGACACAAAGTTCCTCACCAAAAGGATAAAGGGTCTCAAAAATCTGTCCTATGCTGCCCGACTGAAAGAACTCCAGCTCTATTCAGTCGCCTACCGCTTGCTCAGAGGTGACCTTTGCCTAACATACAAGGCCATGTCAAACCCAGATTTGATGAATATGCTTCACCTCAAAAAATCTAGATCCATCAGAGCCACAAGGGCGGGAGACTTAAACCTCGACACGGCTATTAATAGGACATGCTGGAGGGATAGATTCATCACCCAAAGACTCCCTATGCTGTGGAACAAAATCCCGGTACATGTGAGGCAGAGCACCTCGCTGGCCTTGTTCAAGAGAAATCTTGACCAAAGGATGGGAGATCGCAGATATACCCCAGGAATTACCTCAGTGTCACTGCTCGACAGAGGCACAGCAAAATAATGGGTATAGTTCCCCATACTAAAGGGGTGGCGTAAGCCACAAAACGATGGGCTAGGCTTATAAATGCCCTCGGGCAGATAGCCTAGTATGAACCTATGAACCTATGAACCTATGACAGTGGAGTCCTCCAAAAGCAAGACTTCTAAATAACTGACAGACAAGGTTTGTTTCCATGAGTCGAATGGACAACTCACTTGAGTCTTCAGGGAAGTAGTAAATGGAACCTATGACCAAAGTCTTAGTCTCCTAAGTTAATGATGGCAAAGATGACTCTCCTGCTCTTTACATCCAGGGATTACAAAGGAAAGTGAGACTTTCAACAAGGAGTTGCTAGTAATTAACTGCCTCTTCCACTGTTTTCACTCTCTCTCTTGTCAGGCCATATGCAGATAAACACCATGAACTGAATTTCTAAGTTTAGTATGTGGTGTTTAAATTGGGTCTATATCACATTGTCGAACACTCTAAATGTCAAATACCTTTTCAATTAACCCTATTTGTCAGTCTTCATCTGTCGAACGATCATTTCAGTGAACTTTTACCCATGGTAAGTAGCCAATAAGCCATTATTGGGAGTTTGCCCTTTTCCTCATTGTAGTGCGATTTCAGAGTTGGTAAACTTAGTTAGGGGGTGCGGGGTGCAGACCCCCACCAGGGTGGGTTTTAAAAATGCCATTTATGTTATGGTCAGTAGGTTGGCCAACTTTTTACTTACTGTGGAAAACAGTTTACCTGAAACGGCTATTCGATGGATGAAGTTTCGACACATAGGGTTCGATGAAGAGGCATTCAACATTTAAAGAATTTGACGGTGTGATATAGACCAGTTTAAATTGGGTATCAACTAGACCTAGGAAGTCAGCTTATTAAATGAAGTGAACTGCTTATAGACTAGACATTGTACAATGCACACTCCTGTTGCTATTGTGAATGAAGAATCACACTCTTGAGGTCAGCCAAAGTAGTATCATTCAGGGAACTCATAAAAACATTCAATGACATTTCATAAACATATGCTCCCAAAAGATGTCAGTTGACCAAGGCTGGATGGACATTGTCAAGCAGGAGGAACAGTATAATTTTGGAAATATTATTAAGGTATCCCTCTCCTATGGAGTTTGTCCAAAATCCAGGATTGTACTTCAGCCGAAGTCAAGAAAAATTGTCTTTTGTCAGACCAATACCAAAAGAACCAAAGCTCTCTTCCTGCAGACACTTCCACCTTATCTCTATCCTACCCACCTGTCTCTCATCTCTCTCTAGTATAGATGACAAAAAGGCAGCAAGGTGACCAATGGTCCCAGTTTTTCCAGGACAGTCCCAGTTTGGAAATCTCTGTCCCGGAATCCCAAACATTGCCTTTGGGACACAGAAATGTCCCAGTTTAGACCGCTCAGTCTGAATGATGACTTAGCTTCCCAGGGTGGCCAGTCACCCTGCTTTCCCATCCTAAGCAACTCTGGGGACTTTGTGATTTTTCGGGGATGCGATTGGGTATGGGTTAAGGTCAGATGCCTTCACCTTGGCAGGAGCCTTCCAGGCCCTGCTGCCATCAGTCATTCACTCCCTCAAGGGCTTCCATCATGGAGGGTTCTGCCTGAAATAAATCACCCAGGCAAGAGCTCTCCAGGGCCTAAACCCATCTGCCTGGCACTCCTGTACTGACTTCTGTCAGGGCCAAACCCCATAGTCCTCCCCTTCGCCCTGGCCAAGAGACCTTCCCCAGCTGTGCCCCCCCCCCCCCTGTCAGGAGACTTCACCACCTGCAGGTCTCCTGCAGGCTGCCAAATCATTCCGGATCACTCATGGCCTCGGACCCAGTCAGGGAAGCTTCCTTCTGATCCTGTCTGCTCAGTCTGGCACTTCCTCAAGGACTTCCATCATGGGGCGCTCTGCCTGACCCCACACACCCAGGCAGGAGCTCTCCAGGCCCACCACTGTCCACCAGTTGCTCCCTTAAGGACTTCTAGTCATGAGGGGGCTGTGCCTGATCCCGCTCACCCAGGCAGGAGCTCTCCAAGCCCCAATTCTGCCTGCCCTAATGCTCCCTTAAGGACTTTAATTGTGGGGAGCTCTACCTGACCCCTCTCACCCAGGCAGAAGCTCACCCAGACTTGCCACTATCTGCATCTCTCCCCCTTCCAGCCTTCTGTCCCAGAGGGGGCATGGTCTGTAGCCCCTCACCCAGGTGAGAGCTTCCCTGTACCAGTCACTTTCCACCTCTCTCTCTCCCTTCCAGACTTCCATCAGGACTGACCCCTTCTAGGGTTCCAATTCTACCTGGGAGAGAGAGCTCCTTTCCAGGGTTACATATCTCCTAATTGCTGCCAAATTATGCAGTGTCATGCATGCTCTTGGAGCCTCTCAGGGGATCTTCCTAGCCTCATGAAACTCTGCTGGGCCATGAAACCCCAAACAGTCCCTCATCCAGACTTCCATGACACTGGTTCTCCACTTTGCCTTGCACCTAGGGCTTTCAAACTCACAGGGGAAATGGCCCTGGATCCCCCCATCTCTGCACTTTTTGCAGCACACGTCAGTCTCTCATCCCTACGGTGCCAGGTGCCGATGAATGTGCATTCTTCAAGCCTCCTGGCATGTGGCCTCTTGCCTCCTGGGTGGTGCTATTCACAGAGTGGCATCCCCACAGTGCCTGGTGAAGGATGGATGGCCAACCTGCCTGCCCAGTGCGAGATGATATGGCTGCCCTATCTCCACTCCCTGGGGGCTGGGAGAATGGGATTGCAGACCTGGCTTCCCGGGGGCGGCCCTCAAGTGTCTCAGTTTAGGTCCTGTAACAAAATGGTAACCTTGACAGGCAGGGTAGTTTGTTTATATGCTTTATTACATAGAAACACATCAGGATGGGTAGCAGCAGTACAAAATATAAACAAACTGATTAACTGACAGACTACACAGACATACATGCTTACATCTCAGCAGCTTACTACAAAATGGCAGTCAGGCTCACCCATGCTCAGTATTTATACACTTGTGCAAGCCCCTAGAAAGCTTCTTAAAGGCATACATACATATTGATCTACATCCTCCCTCTTAGATATATTGCCCTCAATGAAATTACACTGGAATAAGATATGCAATAATATAGACATTAGAGAAAAAAACACAATGTTCATGTACAAGTCGCTGTGTATCTGTAACATGGTCTGGAAATGTGACCTGATCTAGTAATATAGTAATCAGAGCTGGGTTTCGCAACAGGGACAGTCTTTGGTGAACAACTCATATCAGGAATTTCAGGATTCATTTCAGGAGCAGGGATATTTACTAGAACATTCCTCTGGAACTGGAATGCTGGACAACTCACTCTGAGATAAACAGTCTTTCTCACAAGCTTAATGCTGCAGTACAGGCTTGGACACTGGCATCAGATGTTTCCAATTCCACCTAAACTCTACTCCGTGTGATTCCACAATGTACGATTGGATGATTGGATTGAATGGGCGGCGCAGTGGTGCAGCGGTTAATGCTGTTGCCTCCCAGCAAGAGGTTCTCCGGTTCGATTCTCGGCTGGAGTGCCTTCTGTGTGGAGTTTGCATGTTCTCCTTGCATTCGCGTGGGTTTCCTCCGGGTACTCCGGTTTCCTCTCACATTCTAAAGACATGCTTCTGGAGCATTTCTCCCCGGGCCTCCACTGAAAACAGGATCTGTGGAACCTAGTCGGACTTTCCCCGTCAACAAATGTTAAATAAAAAATAAAAATAAATAAATAAAATGGTCTCAGTTATGGGCAAATACTCTTCATGACTCTAATCTGATCATAACCTTTGCACATTTGCATTCTCACTGTCTCTCCTTCAAATAATGGATTGAGCAGTTTGCTGGACTTGTCATAAGAAGACTTCTGGAATAGGCACTTTTTTAACAGATGGGCTTTCGCTGATTGTTATTCTTAGCACTTGGAACCAAAAAAATACTGCTGATTGGTAATGTGGTTCTGGTTTGTCTCAACAGAATTCTCTGTGCAGGTGTGCCAAGATGTTCATCTCAAGAAACATTTCTGAGATTCAAGAGATTCAGGAAAACATCACTATTGTCTCATTTCAACTTCTCTAGTAACTGTTTTGCACTTTGAATTACATGTTCTGCCAAACCATTTGACTGTGGGTACTCAGAACTACTTGTAACATGGATAAAGTCCCACTCTTTGGCAAATCTTTTGAATTTCTGGCTAGTAAACTTTGTACCATTGTCAGAAATAATTTTGTGCAGACTACCATGGACTGCAAAATTATGCTTCATCTTAGTAATTACAGTACTGGATGCTAGATTAGGAAGTAGGTCAATCTTTAACCAATTGGAATAAGAGTCTACTAACACCAAGTAATGTTGACCATTCCATTCGAAAATGTCAGTGGATACTGTCGACCAAAATAGTTCAGGAATCTGGTTTAGCTGAAGTGGTTCCTTCTATTGATGTGGCTTTTTACTTTTACATACAGAACAAGAGGAAAGTACTCTCTCAGAATCTTGTGACATAGAAGGCCAAAATACTAGTTCTCTCACCCTTCTTTTGGTAGAATCAGTTCCTGGGTGGCCACAATGCAAGATAGTAATATAATCAGGTTGCAAGGACTTTTTTACAATTACTTTTGGACCTTTCATTATGATACCATTATTAAACAAAATCTCATCTCTATAAGGAAAATAAGGCCACACTTCTTGAGGTAAATTAGATTGCTTTGATGGCCATCCTCGACTGATAAAGTGGTTGAGCTTCTGAAGAACTGGATCTGAGGCTGTATGACTTCTAAGCTCATCAAGACATGGAAGAAACATTTCTCACTTTCATGACTTCAAAATTAAGTTGTTCATTCTCATGCTGTTTGATGGTATTTCTGGGCGATCTGGATAATGTATCAGCAAGATAAACAAGTTTGCCTTTTGTGAAGACAAGATTGAAATTATACTTTTGCAATTTCAACATCATATATTGTAATCTGGCTGGAGTTATATGCATAGGCTTTCTCAAAATAGTGACTAGAGGTTGGTGATCAGTTTTGATCTGGATAGGTCGACCATAAATATAATCATGGAACTTTGAACATGCAAATACAATTGCCAAGAGCTCATTCTATATCTGAGCATACTGCATTTCAGTTTGGGTTAGAGTTCTGGATGTATAGGCAACAGGCTGACCCTCTTGAAAAATGACTGCACCAAGACCAAATTTTGAAACATCACAGGAAAGCATAACCGGTTAGTAAACATCATAGTATCTGAGAGTTGGTGGACTGGCAATTCTCTGTTTCAGGGCATCAAATGCTCTTTGGTGTTGTTCCAGCCATGACCAGGATACATCTTTTTGTGTCAGCTCTCTAAGCGATGCTGTTAGTTGGCTCAAATCTGGAATGAACTTGCCTAGATAGTTCAAATCCTGTGGATCAATACATATTCTGATATCATCTGAGCTTTTCTTATGAGCTACCACCATGGAAGCTACCCACTGAGTTGGTTCTTCAACTAGACAAATTACACCTTGTTGCACCATTTTGTCTAGCTCAGCTGTCACTCTGTTCTGCATAGCTACTAGAACTTTCCGGGCTGGCCTGACAACTTGGCTGACCTCTGGGTCTAACTTCATGGAGTATACAACTGGAAGCTTGCCACGGTTTGTCTTCGAAAAGATCAGCATAGGTAGAGAAAATATACTGGGTGAAATTAGAACAGTGGTCTTTTAAACTAACATGATGGACTTCCTTATTAAATGAAAGGAGTCCCATTTTCAGACTGTCTCTGAGCCCTAATAATGACTGTGCATGCCTTTTGACCACATAAAATAACAAGTTGTAGCTTCTCCCAGCAGAGCAACATGAAAGTACTACTGAGCTTTCAGTATGAATTTCTTCATCACCATAAGCAAGAAGCTTCTCACACTTTACCAAATCAAGCTTCTCACCAGCACATACTCTGGAAAAATGTTTCTGCAGACATAACATTGCACTTTGAATCTCTGTCAGCTGTGAGCTCTATGGGTCTTCCATTTATCCGGACAGTACAAAATACTTCATTCTTTGCTCATAAATCTACTGCATTGACTATTTCATGAAGCACAGACACACCATCAACATAAAAAGTAGGGTCACTGCTTTCTAATTGATCGACTTGTCTCTTTGAATGTTACCTTTTAATAAAAGAATGTGCCCCTTTTGATTTACAAAACCATTTGAAATTATTCCACTTATTGCATTTGTGACATTCCTGATTAAAAGCTAAACATTTTTCCCTTTTACGCTTATGATTTCCACCACAATTATGACAGTTGGCAATAAAACTGGGTGGGGGCCCATTCCTTGAGTTTGCTGACTCACTCTTATGCTTCACTGAGACTGTGCATACTCTGGAATTTGCTAAAAAGCTACAGGGGTTCCCAGTGAGTATTACAGGGTTTATAGTTGCTGCCATGTGCTTGGGCCTGTTTCTTTTTACCACATGCTGCATACTATCAACATTGGCCTTAGACGTTACTGGAAGCATGTGTCACTCATTTGTGAGCATATTTGTGTGCTTTTCTGTAAGCTCATATATCTGACAAATCTCAACGGCCTTATACAAAGTTAAATCACTGTCATGAAGCAAAGTCTCTCACAGTATCATCTTTAATACCACACACAAGTCTGTCTTTTATCAACTCGTCCCTTAAATCACCAAATCTACATGTTTTAGCTTTGTTTCTCAAATCAGTTATATATGCTGCAAAAGATTCATAAGACTTTTGATCCCTTGTGTAAAATAAGTGCCTTTCCACTGTAATATTAATTTGGGGATTACACATTTCTCTAAATTTATATTTTAAGTATTCAGGGTCTTCCCTTGATTCAGTCTGTACAACTATATGATGTTTTTTCCTCTCTCCTGCAAAGACAGCAGGTGCATATACAAATGAATGCTCTCTTTCTATGGCTTCTGACACAGTTAAATTAAGCAGAATAAATGGCTTTGTATGGTCATCTTTATCAGAAAATGCAGCTTGTATGAAAATATTGTACTCTTGCTCAATCTCCAATTCTCTGTAATGTTATTGTCAAACACAAATAGACCTGGTTTTCGAAATCCGTCTGCCATGCCAACAAATTATGCCCATATACACTGTAATAATATGGCCCTTGTAATTATATATGAACAAGCCTGTTATGTTTGCCTGTAATAACATTCAGATGCACAATAAAATCTTTGAAATACTATACTTTGGGAAATATGCTTTGAAATGACTGTATTTTGTGAAATAACTGTACTGTAATACTGCACAAACATGCAAACACTTTATACCTTTCGGACAACTCAAATAGCTTTGATTAATACAAAAAAGTAGTGCTTAGCGAAAACATGTGGCTGTTTCCCGTATTTTATACATTTTATGCAATTTGGACTTTATTTCAAACATTTTCCGTAGTTATTTCAAATATTTCTATTAATATGTCTCAGTTTTAGATATTTCTGTTACTCAGAAATTTGTTTAGAGAGTTCTGAATGCCTTGTTTCATATTTTGTGAATAAGAAATACTTTTTGTGTTTAAATGACTTGTTTAACTGTTGTAGACTACACTCTCAAGTGTGATAGCCATTTCTGTGCATTTAAAGTGTTTTTTTGATAGTATCTGCTTTATTATCTGAAAAAAAAAAAAAAAAAAAACTTGTTTTCCCGCCTTTCTAAGCTAGTATAGTCCAGTTTTCAGGTTAGTGCTGAATTCAGGGCTGTGTTACAAGTTTCTGTGTTTGCCCATACCTTACTTGGATAGAATGAAGTTTCTCTGTTCACCTGTGAGAGAGGGGAGCTTTGAGCAGCCTATCTGTCCCTGGAGGGTTTCAGCCCAGAAATTAGTAGTTTATTGGCCATTTTGGGCTAATTTCTATCTCTTTCATTTCCCTGCTATAAAACCTGCATTTGTGAGGCTTTTGCACTTGTATAGAGCTCAGCAAGCTCCTTCCTGGTGCCCTGCAGAATTCTACAGCAGCAGAGAGACAAAAGAGAGACTTTAGAGTGATTAAGTATATTTTGTCTGCATTTTCTTGCTGCCTTTAGCTAATTCCACCAAAAAAAAACACATTTTTTTTGAGCTTCTGTGATTTAAAAAGCTTGTTTCAGCTACATATTGTACTTATTTTACTGCCTGCACTTTAACAAAGTAATTTTTCTGTTTAAATTACCTGTTTAATTGTTGTAGGCTACACACTCAAGTGTGATAGCCATTTCTGTGCATTTAAAGTGTTTTTTGATTGTATCAGCTTTATTTTCTGTAAAAAAACAAAAAAACAAAACATATATTTGTTGTCCCACCTTTCTAATCTAGTATAGTCCAGTTTTAGGTTAGTGCTGAATTCAGGGCTGTGTTACAAATTTTTGTGTTTACCCATACCTTACTTGGATAGAAGGAAGTTTCTCTGTTCACCTGTGAGAGAGGAAAGCTTTGAGCAGCCTATCTGTCCCTGGAGGAGTGGTTTCAGCCCAGAAATTAGTAGTTTATTGGCCATTTTTGGGCTAATTTCTATCTCTTTCACTTCCCTGCTATAAAACCCGCATTTGCGAGGTTTTTGCACTTGTATACAGATCAGCAAACTCCTGCCTGGTGTCCTGCAGAGTTCTACAGCAGCAGAGAGACAAAAGAGAGACTTTGAAGTGATTAAGTATAATTTTTCTGCATTTTCTTGCTGCCTTTAGCTAGTTCCGCCTAAAACGCCAATAGTTTCTGTGATTTAAAAAGCTTGTTTCCGCTACATATTGTACTTATTTTACTGCCTGCACTTTAACAAAGTCATTTTTGTGTTTAAATTACCTGTTTAACTGTTGTAAGCTACACATTCAAGTGTGATAGCCATTTCTGTGCATTTAAAGTGTTTTTTTGATTGTATCTGCTTTATTTTCTGAAAAAAAAAAAAAACTTATTTTCCCGCCTTTCTAAGCTAGTATAGTCCAGTTTTCAGGTTAGTGCTGAATTCAGGGCTGTGTTACAAGCTTCTGTATTTGCCCATACCTTACTTGGAGGCTTTTTGATGAAAAAAAAGGAAAATAAGGCCACACTTCTTGAGGTAAATTAGATTGCTTTGATGGCCATCCTCGACTGATAAAGTGGTTGAGCTTCTGAAGAACTGGATCTGAGGCTGTATGACTTCTAAGCTCATCAAGACATGGAAGAAACATTTCTCACTTTCATGACTTCAAAATTAAGTTGTTCATTCTCATGCTGTTTGATGGTATTTCTACGATCTGATAATGTATCAGCAAGATAAACAAGTTTGCCTTTTGTGAAGACAAGATTGAAATTATACTTTTGCAATTTCAACATCATATATTGTAATCTGGCTGGAGTTATATGCATAGGCTTTCTCAAAATAGTGACTAGAGGTTGGTGATCAGTTTTGATCTGGATAGGTCGACCATAAATATAATCATGGAACTTTGAACATGCAAATACAATTGCCAAGAGCTCATTCTATATCTGAGCATACTGCATTTCAGTTTGGGTTAGAGTTCTGGATGTATAGGCAACAGGCTGACCCTCTTGAAAAATGACTGCACCAAGACCAAATTTTGAAACATCACAGGAAAGCATAACCGGTTAGTAAACATCATAGTATCTGAGAGTTGGTGGACTGGCAATTCTCTGTTTCAGGGCATCAAATGCTCTTTGGTGTTGTTCCAGCCATGACCAGGATACATCTTTTTGTGTCAGCTCTCTAAGCGATGCTGTTAGTTGGCTCAAATCTGGAATGAACTTGCCTAGATAGTTCAAATCCTGTGGATCAATACATATTCTGATATCATCTGAGCTTTTCTTATGAGCTACCACCATGGAAGCTACCCACTGAGTTGGTTCTTCAACTAGACAAATTACACCTTGTTGCACCATTTTGTCTAGCTCAGCTGTCACTCTGTTCTGCATAGCTACTAGAACTTTCCGGGCTGGCCTGACAACTTGGCTGACCTCTGGGTCTAACTTCATGGAGTATACAACTGGAAGCTTGCCACGGTTTGTCTTCGAAAAGATCAGCATAGGTAGAGAAAATATACTGGGTGAAATTAGAACAGTGGTCTTTTAAACTAACATGATGGACTTCCTTATTAAATGAAAGGAGTCCCATTTTCAGACTGTCTCTGAGCCCTAATAATGACTGTGCATGCCTTTTGACCACATAAAATAACAAGTTGTAGCTTCTCCCAGCAGAGCAACATGAAAGTACTACTGAGCTTTCAGTATGAATTTCTTCATCACCATAAGCAAGAAGCTTCTCACACTTTACCAAATCAAGCTTCTCACCAGCACATACTCTGGAAAAATGTTTCTGCAGACATAACATTGCACTTTGAATCTCTGTCAGCTGTGAGCTCTATGGGTCTTCCATTTATCCGGACAGTACAAAATACTTCATTCTTTGCTCATAAATCTACTGCATTGACTATTTCATGAAGCACAGACACACCATCAACATAAAAAGTAGGGTCACTGCTTTCTAATTGATCGACTTGTCTCTTTGAATGTTACCTTTTAATAAAAGAATGTGCCCCTTTTGATTTACAAAACCATTTGAAATTATTCCACTTATTGCATTTGTGACATTCCTGATTAAAAGCTAAACATTTTTCCCTTTTACGCTTATGATTTCCACCACAATTATGACAGTTGGCAATAAAACTGGGTGGGGGCCCATTCCTTGAGTTTGCTGACTCACTCTTATGCTTCACTGAGACTGTGCATACTCTGGAATTTGCTAAAAAGCTACAGGGGTTCCCAGTGAGTATTACAGGGTTTATAGTTGCTGCCATGTGCTTGGGCCTGTTTCTTTTTACCACATGCTGCATACTATCAACATTGGCCTTAGACGTTACTGGAAGCATGTGTCACTCATTTGTGAGCATATTTGTGTGCTTTTCTGTAAGCTCATATATCTGACAAATCTCAACGGCCTTATACAAAGTTAAATCACTGTCATGAAGCAAAGTCTCTCACAGTATCATCTTTAATACCACACACAAGTCTGTCTTTTATCAACTCGTCCCTTAAATCACCAAATCTACATGTTTTAGCTTTGTTTCTCAAATCAGTTATATATGCTGCAAAAGATTCATAAGACTTTTGATCCCTTGTGTAAAATAAGTGCCTTTCCACTGTAATATTAATTTGGGGATTACACATTTCTCTAAATTTATATTTTAAGTATTCAGGGTCTTCCCTTGATTCAGTCTGTACAACTATATGATGTTTTTTCCTCTCTCCTGCAAAGACAGCAGGTGCATATACAAATGAATGCTCTCTTTCTATGGCTTCTGACACAGTTAAATTAAGCAGAATAAATGGCTTTGTATGGTCATCTTTATCAGAAAATGCAGCTTGTATGAAAATATTGTACTCTTGCTCAATCTCCAATTCTCTGTAATGTTATTGTCAAACACAAATAGACCTGGTTTTCGAAATCCGTCTGCCATGCCAACAAATTATGCCCATATACACTGTAATAATATGGCCCTTGTAATTATATATGAACAAGCCTGTTATGTTTGCCTGTAATAACATTCAGATGCACAATAAAATCTTTGAAATACTATACTTTGGGAAATATGCTTTGAAATGACTGTATTTTGTGAAATAACTGTACTGTAATACTGCACAAACATGCAAACACTTTATACCTTTCGGACAACTCAAATAGCTTTGATTAATACAAAAAAGTAGTGCTTAGCGAAAACATGTGGCTGTTTCCCGTATTTTATACATTTTATGCAATTTGGACTTTATTTCAAACATTTTCCGTAGTTATTTCAAATATTTCTATTAATATGTCTCAGTTTTAGATATTTCTGTTACTCAGAAATTTGTTTAGAGAGTTCTGAATGCCTTGTTTCATATTTTGTGAATAAGAAATACTTTTTGTGTTTAAATGACTTGTTTAACTGTTGTAGACTACACTCTCAAGTGTGATAGCCATTTCTGTGCATTTAAAGTGTTTTTTTGATAGTATCTGCTTTATTATCTGAAAAAAAAAAAAAAAAAAAACTTGTTTTCCCGCCTTTCTAAGCTAGTATAGTCCAGTTTTCAGGTTAGTGCTGAATTCAGGGCTGTGTTACAAGTTTCTGTGTTTGCCCATACCTTACTTGGATAGAATGAAGTTTCTCTGTTCACCTGTGAGAGAGGGGAGCTTTGAGCAGCCTATCTGTCCCTGGAGGGTTTCAGCCCAGAAATTAGTAGTTTATTGGCCATTTTGGGCTAATTTCTATCTCTTTCATTTCCCTGCTATAAAACCTGCATTTGTGAGGCTTTTGCACTTGTATAGAGCTCAGCAAGCTCCTTCCTGGTGCCCTGCAGAATTCTACAGCAGCAGAGAGACAAAAGAGAGACTTTAGAGTGATTAAGTATATTTTGTCTGCATTTTCTTGCTGCCTTTAGCTAATTCCACCAAAAAAAAACACATTTTTTTTGAGCTTCTGTGATTTAAAAAGCTTGTTTCAGCTACATATTGTACTTATTTTACTGCCTGCACTTTAACAAAGTAATTTTTCTGTTTAAATTACCTGTTTAATTGTTGTAGGCTACACACTCAAGTGTGATAGCCATTTCTGTGCATTTAAAGTGTTTTTTGATTGTATCAGCTTTATTTTCTGTAAAAAAACAAAAAAACAAAACATATATTTGTTGTCCCACCTTTCTAATCTAGTATAGTCCAGTTTTTAGGTTAGTGCTGAATTCAGGGCTGTGTTACAAATTTTTGTGTTTACCCATACCTTACTTGGATAGAAGGAAGTTTCTCTGTTCACCTGTGAGAGAGGAAAGCTTTGAGCAGCCTATCTGTCCCTGGAGGAGTGGTTTCAGCCCAGAAATTAGTAGTTTATTGGCCATTTTTGGGCTAATTTCTATCTCTTTCACTTCCCTGCTATAAAACCCGCATTTGCGAGGTTTTTGCACTTGTATACAGATCAGCAAACTCCTGCCTGGTGTCCTGCAGAGTTCTACAGCAGCAGAGAGACAAAAGAGAGACTTTGAAGTGATTAAGTATAATTTTTCTGCATTTTCTTGCTGCCTTTAGCTAGTTCCGCCTAAAACGCCAATAGTTTCTGTGATTTAAAAAGCTTGTTTCCGCTACATATTGTACTTATTTTACTGCCTGCACTTTAACAAAGTCATTTTTGTGTTTAAATTACCTGTTTAACTGTTGTAAGCTACACATTCAAGTGTGATAGCCATTTCTGTGCATTTAAAGTGTTTTTTTGATTGTATCTGCTTTATTTTCTGAAAAAAAAAAAAAAAACTTATTTTCCCAACTTTCTAAGCTAGTATAGTCCAGTTTTCAGGTTAGTGCTGAATTCAGGGCTGTGTTACAAGCTTCTGTGTTTGCCCATACCTTACTTGGATAGAAGGAAGTTTCTCTGTTCACCTGTGAGAGAGGGGAGCTTTGAGCAGCCTATCTGTCCCTGGAGGAGTGGTTTCAGCCCAGAAATTAGTAGTTTATTGGCCATTTTAGGCTAATTTCTATCTCTTTCATTTCTCTGCTATAAAACCCACATTTGTGAGGTTTTGGCGCTTGTACAGAGCTCAGCAAGCTCTTGCCTGGTGCCCTGCAGAGTTCTACAGCAGCAGAGAGACAAAAGAGAGACTTTGGAGTGATTAAGTATCATTTTCTGCATGTTCTTGCTGCCTTTAGCTAATTCCACCTAAAATGCTGATTTTGTTAGAGTTTCTGTGATTTAAAAAGCTTATTTCAGCTACATATTGTACTTATTTTACTGCCTGAACTTTAACAAAGTCTTTGTTGTGTTTACATTACCTGTTTAACTGTCGTAGGCTGCACACTCAAGTGTGATAACCATTTTTGTGCATTTAAGGTGTTTTTTTGATTGTATCTGCTTTATTTTCTGTAAAAAACAAAAAAAATACTTGTTTTCCCGCCTTTCTAAGCTAGTATAGTCCAGATTTCAGGATAGTGCTGAATTCAGGGCTGTGTTACAAGTTTCTGTGTTTGCCCACACCTTACATGGATAGAAAGAAGTTTCTCTTTTCACCTGTGAGAGAGGGAAGTTTTTAGCAGCCTATCTGTCCCTGGAGGAGTGGTTTCAGCCCAGAAATTAGTAGTTTATTGGCCATTCTTGGGCTAATTTCTATCTCTTTCATTTCCCTGCTATAAAACCCACATTTGTGAGGTGTTTGCACTTGTACACAGCTCAGCAAGCTCCTACCTGGTGCCCTGAAGAGTTCTACAGCAGCAGAGAGACAAAAGAGAGACTTTGGAGTGATTAAGTATGAATTTTCTGCATTTTCTTACTGCCTTTAGCTAATTCCGCCTAAAACGCCAATTGTTTTAAAGTTTCTGTGATTTAAAAAGCTTGTTTCAGCTACATATTGTACTTATTTTACTGCCTGCATTTTAACAAAGTCATTTTTGTGTTTAAATTACCTGTTTAACTGTTGTAGGCTACACACTCAAGTGTGATAGCCATTTCTGTGCATTTAAAGTGTTTTTTTGATTGTATCTGCTTTATTTTCTGACAAAAATACTTGTTTTCCCACCTTTCTAAGCTAGTATAGTCCAGTTTTCAGGTTAGTGCTTAATTCAGGGCTGTGTTACAAGTTTCTGTGTTTGCCCATACCTTACTTGGATAGAAGGAAGTTTCTCTGTTTACCTGTGAGAGAGGGGAGCTTTGAGCAGCCTATCTGTCCCTGGAGGAGTGGTTTCAGCCCAGAAATTAGTAGTTTATTGTTTTTTTTGGGCTAATTTCTATCTCATTTCCCTGCTATAAAACCCGCATTTGCGTGGTTTTGCATGTCGGGCAGTGCCGGTTAGCTAGGGTATAACTATTTCCGGCTCCACAAAGTCTACTCTTCAATTTTTCCCTTGGAACTAGACAAACTTTCAACTTAAGCACTCAAACCATTCATTTTTCAGCTCGGCTCTTGCTCAAAACTCATAGCAAGCACTAATAAACCTTAGCACTAGACCCCCCTATACTGTAGAGAAGGACAAGGCTCTCTATTCGACCTTACCAGCCAATCAGTAAAATAGTTCACTGTACCTATCCAGGCATGCCCAAAGGGCAGTTTCAGGTGTACTCTCTGGTCCAACTGGTGAATTTGAGCATTTTGAGGCAATGTTACAACTGCCTCATATACACAGACAACCCTCTCCTCCTACCACCAAACACTAATACATGCAAGAGATGCAATTATACAGCCAAACTGGAGGCTAAGCTCTCTCAACTCAAGACTGGACCAGACAGTCAAGAGGAGAAGGGAATTGCTTGAATCACACCACGAGTCTCACATAGACCTATGAAACCAGCACTGGCAAAAAACACACATAAATACACAAAAACATACTCGGAGGCTCCAAATAAAAATCTGCAAAAGCAACAGAGACCTCCAAAGCAGACATCCAAGCAACCTCCACCCCCGAACACAAACCATGAAGCACATACTTCACAAAACCAGTGTGTCACGCAATCACAGCCCTTAAGGTTTTACGCGCCAGGCAGTGCCGGTTAGCTGCGGTTAAATTATTCCCGGCTCCACTAAGTCTTCTCTTCAGTTTTTCCCTTGAAACTAGTCTAACTCTCAATCTAAGCACTCAAAAAGCATCCTTGCTCAGACCTAATAGCAAGCACTAATTTACCCAGACACTTGATTGCCCAGCAGGGCAAGGCTCTTTATTCACCCCTCACCAACCAAGTGACTAAGCAGTTCACCCTACTATTCAGGCATGACCAAAGGAAAATTTCAGGTGTACTCTCCAGTCCAGCTGGTGAATCTGGGCATCCTGAGGCAATGTTACAACTGCCTAATGTACACAGACAACCCTCTCCTACTACCACAAAACACTAACATATGCGACAGATTCAATTATACAGCCAAACTGGAGGCTAAGCTGTCTCCACCCAAGACTGGAACAGACAGTCAAGAGGAGAAGGTTAATGCTTGCACCACACATCCAGCGACACATAGACCTACTAAACATCACTGGCAAAAATTCACATAAATACACAAAATCATACTCGGAGGCTCTAAATAAAAATCTGCAAAAGCATCAGAGACCTCCAAAGCAGACACCCAAACAACCTGCACCTCCTGTCACAAATCAGACAATACATAAAACACAAAATCAGTGTGCCGCACAATCACAGCCCTTAAGGCAAAATAACATACCTAACACACTAGTAATAGGTGACTCTATAGTCAGGCACACTGACGTCCCACTCACTGGGCTGTACAAGCAGAAGGTTACTGTTAGCTACCTGTCTGGAGCCAGAATCTGCCACATAACACAAGCACTCAGGTCACTCCAGAACAAGTACAAATATGACTCTGTCATTGTTCATGTTGGTGTGAATGACCTGAGACGTACCTCCCTGGACTACATGGAAAGTGACATGGAAGAGCTCTCTGATCATGTAGTCCAGGCTGGTATGACCCTGACCCTGAGTAGCATCCTGCCCTCACCAAGAATGATACCTCAGTATAAAGAAAAAAATTATCAGTTTCAACAATTGGCTAAGCTTCTGGTGTTATTCAAAGGGGATCCAGTGTCTGTCAGCCTGGGATGACATGCTCAGCAAGCCACATTTCTTCGCAAGAGATGGCTTGCACCTGTCAGCCCTAGGCTTTCTAATACTAGCCAAAGCTCTTGCTGCCCCCATAGTGCCTTTTTTAGGCAAGGCTCAAAAGTCAAACCCACCTCCGTAAACAGTACATTTAACAAAAAACTGAGGGTTATGCTACTCAGTGACAGGAGTTTAAATCTCAAAATGCAAGCGCTCGAAGCACTCCTCAGTATGGAGAACGTCGACATCTGTGCAGTAACTGAAACCTGGTTCAAGGCTCCAGGGAGCACCCCAGCACTACTGGGCTACAACTCATACCACACGTTTCGGCCACAGAACACGGACCGAAACACAAAAGGAGGGGGGTATCCATATTCATCAGGGATACCTACATCTCCAGGTTAGTGGCACAGCATGATACCTCTGAGATCATCCATGTGCAACTAACATCGGGCAAATCTGCAATGCAAATTGTGGCCTGCTACAGATCACCCTCCATGACCTAGGACCACCACTCCACCTTTCTGGAGACACTGGAAAACATGAAGGTCCTACTGAACACCCTGATATTGGGAGATTTCAATTACCCTACCATTAACTGGGAAAACTACTCAAGTACAAACTCCCAGGCCCAGCGCTTCCTGGAATTCATCAGCTCAAACACCCTAGATCAGCTGGTAAACTTCCCTTCCAGAGGTGAAAACATATTGGACCTGGTGATCACCAACATGGGCAACAGGTGTTTCACACCGGAGGTCAACCTATCACTGATTAGATCAGACCATAATCTAATCACTCTGGATTTCCACACCCCACCACCACCCCCAACTAAGGAAACCACAGTAAAAAACATTTCTAAAGCAAACTTCACCTTACTTAAGACAGAGGTGGTAAGTTTCACAGCCCCCATGCTAAAGGATAACGCTGCCCAATATGCAGAAACCTTTACAAATGCACTCTATGAGCACCTACAAGGATTTATGGATCATGCCATCCCTAGCAAAACTAAGACTAACTCCTATAAGAGAAGGAAACCAGTTTGGTGGACCCCTGCCATAAACAGGCTATACAATCGAAGGAGGAAACTAGTTCAGAAAAAAAGCAAATCCCAAGAAGGAAAGACATCCCTGATCAGTATCAGTAAGAAACTAAGGTCCCTCATAAAATCATCCAAGGCTAACTTCGAAAGAAAAATAGCCAAGGATTCAAAAGATAACCACAAAGCCTTCTTTAGCTATGTTAAGAATCTAAGTGGCAACTCGCAGATATGCACTGAACTAGTGCAAAATAACACAAAATATACTGAACTTACTGATATTGCTAACATCCTGGCAGATAGATTCAGTGCAAACATCAACCCCCTCTCACCCCCAAAAAGGCCCACAACAATACCAGAAAAGTGTAGTGTCCCAGAAATCACAGACGCACAAGTGAAAACAGCCCTTTCAAAAGCCAAAAACACAGCATCAATGTGGCCAGATGGTGTCCCAGGCTGCGTCTTGCATGAACTACAGAATGAACTAAACCCCCACCTAAACACTCTGTTCAACCTCAGTCTCTGCACAGGCTATGTGCCCATAGAATGGTGCACAGCAACGGTTATTCCTCTCCACAAAAGAGGGGCCAATACTGACCCTAGTAACTATTGCCCCATAAGCCTGACTAGCCTGGTCTGCAAGGCTATGGAGCGCATCATCATGGAACTCATTAACAAAGACATTGGGAACCTCCAAACCCTTGACCTGACCCAGTTTAGCTTTGTTAAGGGCAGATCATGCCTACTAAACCTGGTTGACTTCCTCGAGACAGTCACCAAGGCCATAGATGAGGGAAACATGGTTCACACAGCCTATCTTGACCTCACAAAGGCTTTTGACACCATTCCCCACTCGGGTATTACAGAAAAACTCACCAGCCTGGACATAAACCCCTACATCACGGGATGGGTTGCCAACTGGCTTACAGACAATACTCACACAGTAAGAATAGTGGGCTCCAGGTCCGACTCTAAACCAGTCACAAATGGTGTCCCGCAAGGCTCAGTCCTGGGACCCCTACTGTTCGGCATATACTTCTCAGAAGTACAGGCAAGCACAGAAGGACTATGGCTAACCAAGTCCACAGATGACTGCAAACTGGGAGCCATAATTTACTCTCCGGCTGACACAGACATCCTCCAAAAGGGCCTTACTGAGATGGACACCTGGTGTTCAAGTCATGGCCTCAAGCTAAATGCCAAAAAATGCATAGTCATCCCATTTGGGAAAAACAAAACACACATGAATTACCACATAGGTGGCAGCCCCCTTAATACAGAAGAGGCAATAAGAGATCTGGGGACCCAGGTAGATAGTAATCTCTCCTTTGAAAATTCATATTGCCAAAGTAGTTAGAAAAGCCTTCTATGTGGCCCATCTAATTACTAAAGGGTTCGTATCTGGAAATAAAGAGGTTATAGAGTCCCTCTGCTCATCACTCATCAGACCCATCATAGAGTACAATGCCCCATTTGGGATGTACCTCACAAGACACTTCCAACAGCTGGTAAGACCACAAAAGTACCTCACCAAGAGGATTACTGGCCTCAAACATATGTCCTATGCAGCCCAACTGAAAAAACTCCGGCTGTACTCAGTGGTAAATCGCTTACTCAGAGGTGATCTCTGCCTGACTTACAAAGCCATGTCCAACTAAGAATTGATGGACATGCGCCACCTAAAGAAATCCAAGCCACTGTGAGCCATGCACTCTAGTGAGGTAAACCTCATCACAACAATAAATAGAACATGCTGGAGGGATAGATTCCTGTCACAGAGACTCCCCATGCTTTGGAACAAAATTCCAAATTACATTAGGCAGAGCCCCTCACTAACACTCTTCAAGAGAAACCTTGATGAGTGGATGGGTAACAGAAAATACACCCCTGGGATCACTTCATTGGCTCTGCTTGACAGAGGATCAGTTAATTAATCAATGGGGTGGCAAAAGCCGACACACTCTGGCTAGGCTTATAAATGCCCTTGGGCAGATAGCCTAGTACCTACCTATGAACCTATGAACCTATAAGACAAAATAACATACCCAGCACACTAGTAATAGGTGACTCTATAGTCAGGCACACTGATGTCCCAGTCACTAGGCTGAACAAGGAGAAGGTTACTGTTAGCTGCCTGTCGGGTGCCAAGATCTGCCACATAACACAAGAACTCAGGTTACTCCAGAACAAGTACAAATATGACTCTGTCATTGTCCATGTTGGTGTGAATGACCTGAGCCGTACCTCCCTGGACTACATGAAAAGAGACATGTAGGAGCCCAGGCCAGTATGACCCTGACCCTGAATAGCATCCTGCCCTCACCAAGAATGATACCACGGTATAAAGAAAAAATTATCAATTTCAACAATTGGCTAAGCTTCTGGTGTCATTCAAAGGGGATCCAGTGTCTGTCAGCCTGGGATGACATGCTTGACAAGCCATGCTGCTTTGCTAGAGACAGCTTTCACCTGTCACCCATAGGCTTTCAAATACTGGCCAAGGTGCTTGCCACCCCCATAGTGCCTTTCTTAGGCAAGGCTCAAAAGACAAACCCACCACCATAAATAGCACAAGTAACAAAAAACTGTGGGTAATGCTACTCAATGCCAGAAGTCTAAACCTCAAAATGCACGCACTCAAGGCACTCCTCAGTATGGAGAAAATCGATATATGTACAGTAACAGAAACCTGGTTTAAGGCTCCAGACAGCACCCCCAGCACTACCGGGCTACAACTCATACCTCACATTTTGACCACAAAACCCAGACCGAAATACAAAAGGCAGGGGTGTATCCATATTCATCAAGGATACCCACACCTCCAGGTTAGTGGCAAAGCACGATGCTTCAGAGATCATCCACGTGCAACTAACAATGGGAAAAACTGCAATTCAAATTGTAGCTTGCTACAGATCACCCACCATATCCCAGGACCCCCATTCCACATTTCTGTAAACACTGGGAAACATATTGGGTGATTTCAATTACCCAAACATTAACTGGGAGAACTACTCAAGTACTAACTCCCTTGCCCAAAATTTCCTAGAATTTATAAAATCAAATCCCCTGGATCAACTGGTCAACACCCCTACCAGAGGTAACAACATATTGGACCTGGTCATCACCAACATGGGTGACTAATGTTCCACACCGGAGGTCAACCCCTTGCTAGTTATATCTGACCATAAACTAATCACTCTGGATATCCACATTCCACCCCCACCCCTGGTCAAAGAAACCACCATGAAAAACTTTTCAAAAGCAAACTTCACGTTACATAAGACCGAGGTGGAAAATTTCAAAACCCCCATGCCAAAGGATAATGCTGTCCAAGCTGCAAAATCCTTTATTAATGCACTCTACGGGCACCTACAAAAATGCATGGATCATGCTATCCCAAACAAAACCAAGACTAAATCCTCCAGGAAAAGGAAACCAGTCTGGTGGACCCCTGCCATAATCAAGCTATACAATAGAAGGATGAAACTAGTACAGAAAAGAGTAAAATCCCAAGAAGGGAAGACATCCCTGATCAGTGTCAGCAAGAAACTACAATCCCTCATAAAATCATATAAGGCTAGCTTCAAAAGAAAAATTGTCAAGGACTCCAAAAATAACCAGAAGGCATTCATTAGCTACATCAAGAATCTAAGTGGCAATTCTCAGATCTGCTTGGAGTTAGTGGAGAGTGGCACAAAATACACTGAACCGAATGATATCGCCAACATCCTGGCAGACAGGTTCAGTGCAAACTTCACCCTCCTCTCACCCCCAAAAGGGCCCATAATCATACCAGAAGTATGTAGTGCCCCTGAAATCACAGATACTCAGGTTAAAACAGCCCTCTCCAAAGCCAAAAACACAGCATCATTGGGACCAGAGAGTGTCCCAGGCTGCATCCTACACGAGCTCAAAGATGAACTAACCCCTCACCTAAACACACTGTTCAGACTCAGCCTCTCCACAGGCTGTGTGCCCATAGAGTGGCACACAGCAATGGTTATTCTGCTCCACAAAGGTGGAGCCACAACAGACTCTGGGAACTATAGCCCTATAAGCCTGACTAGCTTGGTCTGCAAGGCTATGGAATGCATCATCATGGATCTCATAAACAGAGACATTGGGAACCTCCAAACACTGGACCCTACCCAGTTCAGCTTTGTCAAGGGCAGATCATGCCTCCTAAACCTGGTGGACTTCTTTGAGACAGTTACCAAGGCTATAGATGAGGGAAAGGTGGTACACACAGCCTACCTAGACCTCACAAAGGCCCTTGACACCATTTCCCATTCAGGTATTATAGACAAGCTCACCAGCCTGAACATAAACCCCTGTGTCATGAGATGGATTGTCAACTGGCTCACGGACAGAACCCACATGGTAAGAGTTGCGGGAGCTAGGTCTGACTCTAAACTGGTTACATGTGGCATTCCCCAGGGATCAGTCCCAGGACCCCTCCTGTTTGGCATATACTTCTCAGAGGTACAGGCAAGCACAGAAGGACTGTGGCTGATCACGTTCACAGACAACTGCAAACTAGGGGCTATAACTGACTCTCCCGCAGACACAGACATCCTCCAAATGGGTCTCACTGAGACAGATACCTGGTGTCAAAACCATGGCCGCAAGCTAAATGCCAAAAATTGCATAGTCATCCCCCTTGGAAATAACAAAGTACCCACAAACTAACACATAGGTGGTAGCCCCCTAAATACAGAATACGTAATAAGGGATCTGGGAACCCAAGGTAGATAGTAACCTCTCCTTTGATAATAACATTGCCAGAGTAGTTAGGAAATCCTTCTATGTGGCCCACCTAATCACAAAAAGGTTTGCATCCAGATCAAAAGAGGTCATTGTGCCCCTCTACGCATCACTCATCACACCCATCATAGAGTACAACATCCCATTTGGTATGTACCTTACAAGACACCTGCAACAGCTGGAAAGACCACAGAAGTACCTCACCAAGAGGATCACTGGCCTCAAAGAGATGCCCTATGCAGCTCAACTGAAGAAACTCCAGCTGTACATACAAGGCCATGTCCAACCCAGAATTGATGGACATGCTCCACCTAAAGAAAACCATATCCCCTCGAGCCACATCTAAACCTCACCACAACAATAAATAGGACAGGCTGGAGGGATAGATTCCTGTCCCAGAGACTTCCCACGCTCTGGAACAAGATGCCACTGTACATTAGGCAGAGCTCCTCGCTAACCCTCTTCAAGAGAAACCTTGAATGAGTGGATGGGAAACAGAAAGTTTACCCTGGGGATCACTTCAATGGCTCTGCTGGACAGAGGCACAGGGAACTAATTTAAGGGGGTGACGAAAGCCAGTACATTCTGGCTGGGCTTATAAATGCCTTTGGGCAGATAGTCTAGTACCTACCTATGAGCAAGTTTTAATACCCAAAATTTGTTTCTGACCTGTTTTGCAAGTTATACGTGCAGTAGGGATGATTCATTCCTGTATGTTCCTCCAGTCTTAACTGAGTGCCTCTCGGTCTCGAATCTAGAGAATCTGTATCCATTCTGGCACCATGTCACTTGTCTCTGTCTAGTATAGATGATGAACAGGCAGGGTAGTTCATTTATATGCTTTATTACATAGAAACACATCAGGGTGGATTGCAGCAGTACAAAATATAAGCAAAACTGATTAGCTGACAGACTACACAGACATACATGCTTACATCTCAGCAGCTTACTACAAAAAGGCAGTCAGTCTCACAAGTGCTCAGTATTTATACACTTTTGCAAGTCCCTAGAAAGCTTCTTAATGGCATACATACATATTGATCTACACCACCCTTGGTAAAATTCTTGAAAAATCATATGTAACAAACCTGCCTCTTACCCAAAAAAGTACCACTTGCTCTCCATCAAATAGTACTGATTCTGGGCTGGTAGGAGAACAATGACTGCTCATGGATACTGACCAATAACATCTAAACTATTATAGTTGGGGGCGGAGCCTAGATGGCACTCTGAAAGCAGCACTTTTTTAGAGCTCCTCAAAAATACTTCAAATAACAGGAAATAATCGTTTTTTTTTTTTTTTGTTTTTTGTTTTTACAGAAAACACAGTTAATTATTGTTCTTTAACATTTATGCTATCATTATATCGAGTTTGGAATATATTCTTCAAAAATTTCCTGTCAGAAATATCTGGAGTTTAAAACTGCTCTCTGAAGATGGGTGGCTCAAAGAACTTACCTGCAGAACTTACTTTGAAGAAAGAAATTCAGTTGATGTCTTCTACTTTACAAGAACTATCTATTAAAATGGACAGCTTCAATAACAACTTAGAAAACTTGAGAGAAAGCTGTCATAAACAAACTGAATCTTTTAAAGAGTTACTTCAACAGCATCAAACTAAAATATTAAGGATTGAAGAGTCTTTATCTGATATAGATGGAAGGCTCAAAGAGGAAGAAATCCAGGGAGACTATAGAGTACAACGTCCCTTTTGGTATGTACCTCACAAGACATCTACAACAACTGGAAAGGCTGCAAAAATACCTCACAAAGAGGATTACTGGCCTCAAAGAGATGCCTTACGCAGACCGTCTCAAAAAACTCCAGCTTTACTCTGTTGCATATCGCCTACTCAGAGGCAATCTCTGCCTAACATACAAAGCTATGTCAAACCCAGAGCTGTTGGACATGCGGCACTTAAAGAAATCCCAATCCCGCCGAGCTACATGCTCTAGGGACCTAAACCTTGTCACCACAATAAACAGAACATGCTGGAGGGATAGATTCCTGTCCCAGAGACTTCCCATACTCTGGAACAGACTACCTATCTATGTCAAACAGAGCTCCTCATTAGCACTCTTCAAGAAAAATCTTGATGATTGAATGGGTAATAGGAAATTCACCCCGGGGATCACTTCTGTGGTTCTGCTTGACAGGGGCACAGGAAAATAATGTTCTTGGGTGGCAAAAGCCAGGGTACATTTTTGGTTAGGCGTGTATAGGCCCTAGGGCCAATAGCCTAGTACCTACCTATGAACCTATGAGATGTCCTTCAGCAGCAAAATAAATGGATTATCAAGTTGGATGACATGGAAAATAGAGAAAGTAGGACTAATGTCAGAATTTTTGGTCTACCAGAAAAATCTGAAGGAGATGATATTATTTCCTTTCTTAATTCATGGTTACCCAAAATCCTAGATCTAAAAGAAGGATTCTCTTATGGTATAGAAAGAACTCATAGAGCCATTGAGAAACCTATCCCTTCATCATCATCATCCATTCCCAGGTCAGTAGTGGTTAAATTTCTCTCTTATCTTGATAAAGAACTTGTCCTTAAATGTGCTTGGAGAAAATCCCCACTGAAATACAAGCAAAATATAATTAGATTTGACAATGACTTTTCCTCTAGAGTTTTGGAAATAAGAAAGAAAGCCTGGCCACTTGTAAAATTACTTAAACAAAATAAAATAAAGGCACAACTGGCATACCCTGCAAAATAAGTATTTTTACTTCAAATTAAATAAAAACTTTTAATGACATTGAAGAAGCAGTAACCTTTGTCAAAAACATTAATATAGCTACAGTTCTGGAGGAAATGGACTGGGCTTTAACTACATCACTGAAAAGATCTCTGGAAAAGAATAATTGGATTGATGTAAAAATAAAAACAAAGAACTGACTCAAAAAGTATCTCTTCCACTACTTCTCTCAAAGTATCAACTAAAACTAAAAATATATGCTATAGGTAACAATTTAATATTGTTTGTCCTTTCTTTTAAACATGTTGTAAATTCTATGTTATAAACTTATAATACACCTATTGCATACTTTAGAGTTAAAGTTTAGTTCATAAGTGACATATTAACGTCAATAATTTAATTGACTCTATTAGTTTACTTTTGTTCATGACAGTATTTTATGGGGGAAAGGAAATGATTTACTGAGTAAGAAATGCTAAATATACATTGTACTTTCTAGTACAATAAGAGCTATGCTTTAGTTAATTTAATTTAATTTTCTTAATATTAGGTGCTAGTTAATGGGTGGGGTTTAGTTGTATTTTATGACTAATCTCAGTCATTGATATGGTTTTATGATCAATTTATACAAAGACTTTGTATATTCACTGGAGGTTATTATAGCTAACAAGTTCATGATTTCAGTTGAACATTTATTTTAAAAACGAAGAAGTGAAGATCTTTAAATGCACGAGGCTTGCAGGGAAATCTTCAGTTCCCTTTACGCAAGCCTGGCAGTACATTTGCGAACTGTCTATAAATCCTACACATTAAATGAATACCACTTTACCCTTCTAGCTAGTTCAATCACTTAGAATTTATTTTCAATACATTTAAATGTTTATTTGGATGTTTCTCCTCCTTTTTTTTTGTTTTGAGGAGTTAAAAAGCCTTGAATTGTTAAGCGTTACACTGATTGGAATCTCATTTTGTCTTCTTATCGAACACCATAGTATAAAGTGGAGGAATATTAAAAGTAGCCTGTTTTGTCTTTGCTTGGGTCAGAGTTGACACAGAATGTTGTTGTTGACATTTATATGAAGTGTATGTTCCTTGTGGCCAATGACAACTTGCATAGATTTTTGACTTGCATGTAAGTCACTCCTTCTGACTTTTTGTAAAGATTTTCTCGCATTTGTCTCAAAATAATAAAAAAAAAATAATAATATTTATGTATTCACTAGAAGAAAATCACATAGTTCACATACTAAAGTATAACAGACACGGAAAATCCCAAACTGGGCTTGATTTGGTTCATAGGGAGTTTACTGGAATCACAAGAGAGAAATGCGAGAGTGATCTAGCATAACAGCACTGCAGTTTTTAATAGATATTCCTGTTCCCCACAGATGAAGAACATAAAATCCTCTAGTTCTGAGCAAAAACTATTCCCAAAACACCCAGTGATGTCTGTACAGACCAGTTCTTTTCTTTGTTGTTGACATTAAGGAGCATTGCAAGAATGCTGTGGAGAAACAATCTGTCATCCGTTAGAACATATTTGGTTTCCTGCCAGCCCTCTCGTATTTGACAACTGTGTCTCGGTGCTGATGTGTGGTGGTTGCTCAGTGCGGGGCTCTCTTCATTGTCCCCAGCCATTTATGGTCTAGTGGGAGGGTTTTCCCATTCTAGTCTAGTTGTGCAGTTGAGTGGATTTTTTGATTACACTTGGGAATGGTGCATGTGAGCTACTGGGTGTGTGTTTGTGTGGCTGGCTTGCCCATCCGGAGGGCTGGGTGTTTCTCATCGATGGCGAGTATGGAGGGGACTTTGGGCAGTGTATCAGTGGAGGAGCAGGGACACATGTGCAGACATCAAACGATGTTTGGTCATGGTCGTGGTTGTTTTTCTATATGGGAGGCACTTTGGGGAGCATGTAACACACTACAAATGGCAGCAAATACAGTTTCTTAAATGGATACAGCAGTGAGACACCAAGGTTTGCAGAACATATTAACTCGCAAGTGGCCCTAGAGCAGGTGAATTAAATTACACATGCCCCATTGACCACACAACTTCCTACTACAAACACTCTAGGGACAATTAACGCAAAAGCAATACTAATGCATAGCAATTGTATAGTGTGAAGTGGGCTCATGCTTTCTTTTCAAAAACAACAATAGCTGGCAAACAAACATGGCATTCACAAACAACAAGTATGAGAGATCCGTTTTTAAACAGAGGAATAGTGTGATATTGACTTCACAATTAGTAGAGGAAGAGAAAGTATGAGGTCTTATCTGATACTTGATCTTTACAAAGCTACATATTATCGTAAACTCCAGATCTGTAACACTGCTTCTCACTTGATATAGTAGTGGCAGAATACAAACAAAGAGCAATTTGTGCATTCTCATTCATCTATGCAAAAATTTACCCTGATTTATTTATTTCTATGGTGCACTGATGTCATAAGAATAATTTTAGGTACACCCATAATGATTGCACCTATAATGGTATATCTGTGGACAGGGCTCATCCAAGTAAAGAATTCTAAGAACAATGATGGTAGAAATTAGTACTAATATCAGTTTATACTGATTCTGTACCACATTTACAATTATTTTAAAGATGGACAAAATGTGGACTGTTTGTCTAGTGAAAATAGCAGGTAAACTACTTACAGGTGAGCTGCAGGAATATGTAAGTTGCATAATGTTTATATTCAATAGATGCAAGTTGGATGGTTCATTATTTAAAGTTTCATATTAGCATTATAGTATGAGACACAAGGAAGTGAGTTCTGGTCTTGCAACTGTAATAATGGGAAAAGCACACTAACAGAACATATTCTGCAAGTTCACTGAATATATGCTGATGAGGCCTGAAATTCCTTGATTAGTAGAACTTTAAACAGGTGACAATACATGCAATGTATTAGTTGACACACACTTACAGTAATAAATTGAGACTTGCACAAATTCATTCTAATTCTACTCTTGAAATCTGTTAACATGAAGGATTGTGTACAGGTCTGTACTGACACATATGAAAAAAGAAGGGAAAAGGTAATCGTTAAACATTGCTCAAAATTTAAAAAAAGGGAGGTAAATGAAATATAACGGCAAGATATATGCATATGGAATCATTAAAACATAGAGAGGGTAGTTGAAGCATTTTTCATTTGACTCATTTTACTACCTTTGTTTTTTCAAAATTACTCATGAACTTGCATTCTTTATTGAATGAATAAATAATAACAAGACTCTAAGGCACCTGTAGATTGCATATTTTGTGGTGTTTTGAGAGAAGATAGTTTAAAATTGGGAATTGACTTCACAATTAGAAGAGGAAAAGAAAGTGTGAGGTCTTATCTGATACTTGATCTTTACAAAGGTATATATTATCGGAAGCTCCATATCTGTAACATTACTTCTTACTTGATATAGTAGTGACAGAATGCAAAGAGCAATTTGTGCATGCTCATTCATCTAGGTAATCATTCTAATTATTAATAGCATTCAAAAATAATTTACTGCTGAAAAGGCTCAGGATTGTGAAGGTATTATTTCAAAAACCTGACAGATTGATTATCTTACCTATATTTTTAAGATTTGGCATCATTTATTTAGCATTTATGGTAGCTGTTCAATTAAATTTATAATGCCTAGAATGGTATTGAGTGTTTAATAATGAGGTATAACTGTGAACAATCACTTATAATCTACTCTATTTTAATGCTCTATATTAAGAGTAACAAAGGAGCTCTTTGCTGAAGTTTAGAGTAATGTACAAATACGATATTGAGCTCTATTACATTAAATTTCTATGTATAGTACTGTTTGGAGCAGTATTTATATATGTATTGAAACACTACATGTCTAGAACGATACAATTTGAATTCTACAACCAATGCATCAGAGAAAAGGTGGTTTGTGGATTTACTATGACTCACTAGATTGTTAATACTATTGTAGTTAAGTCTTACAAGGTTGGTCATAGTATATCATATAAGATAATTACTAAATGAATGGGTCACTTTACAGAAACTCATGAAAGTTGAAAGTTAACTGGTGTAGTAAATATGTTTTGACATTTTTACTTACATTTTATGAATATTTGATTTTGATTGATATACATATTTGATTCACTAAGCATAAAGTAAATTTGTTCAAGTTATCGCCTAAATTTTATATTAAGTTAATTTTATAATAAATGCATACTTATGTGCATGGATCAAACTAGAAGTATATGATGGAGTTGCTTATTCATTATCTCCAGAATAACATATAATGGAGCCTCTAACTTCTCATTGTTATTTGATTTATTGTTAGTAATGAGGGTTAATCTGACTGAACATTTTAGTTCTTTCAGATTAGGAATGATATTCATTCCATGTTTGTTAAAAGTTAATTTTAAATATTTGTTTATACATGTGTATAAAATTAACTATTGTACTCTTGTTAGTCTTACCTTTTGGCCTCTTCCACTATATATATTATACAAATCAAAAGGAAATAAGGTTTACTACATTATTAATATATGTATGGAAGATATGCAGCAAATAAGTAACAAAATAACTTGTTATTTTTTCCTATCAGAACTCTTCAATAAATAAATTAACTGGATGAGTATAGAATTTGTCTCACTAAATGTGAATGGTTTAAATATTCCAAGGAAAAGATCTAGCCTACTTAAATATCTAAAAGTAAACAAAGCACAAATAATATTTCTACAAGAAACTCACTTTAAGGCTAATGATAATTTCATTTGGAATCCAAATGATTTCTTAAAGCTTTCTAGCTCTTCATACAGTAAAAAAACAGAGGAGTATTAACATTGTGGAGGAAAAGTGTTACCAATCCTCAAATAATATATAATTATGAAGACAAAGATGGCCTTTTATCAATAGTAATAATAAGATATAGTAATAGAATTTGGACATTGGTGAATCTTTATTGGATTCCAGGTATAGGAGTTGGAACAATTAAGAAGCACATAGAACGTATTACTAAGACCTTAAAATGTAGTCTAATTGTAGGAGGGGATTTTAATTGTATCTTAGATAGTCAGGAGACTACAAGTAGACGGCCATTTCATTTAACATCTACAGGACGAACTCTTAAGAAATGGTTAGACAGCATACAGTTATTACATTCCTTTAGTCTTAAAAATGAAAATTCATTACAATTTTCTCATAGTGATTATAGATTCAATACCCAAACAAGAATTGATAAATTATATGTATCCCAAGATTTAAAAATGAAAATATCACATTCTTCCATAATTCCCTGCCCCATATCTGATCACAATTCATTCATTCTTAGAATTCAAATGAACTTTAAGAAACTAACACTTACTAAAAGAATTCCTGCATATTTTACTAAATTAAATGAGTTTAAGACTTGGTTAGATTTGGAAATAAAATATTATTTAGATGCGAATAATACTGGTGATGTAAATGTAGTTATTTTATGTAATTCACTAAAAGCATATCTTTATGGTAAAATAATTTCCTGTTGTAAGAATAAAGTAAAAGAATGGGAGTCTGAATTAGTTAATATTCAAAAATGCATTATAGAAATTAACCTTAAGGATGTGGAGAACTTGGTCAAAAAAAAAATTGGAGAATTAAATAAAAAATACAATGACATTATAATGCATAAAACCAATCTGGCATTGGAAAAATGAAAATTAAATTCATACGCTGTTTCACCAAAATATATGCATAGCCTAGCAATGAGATTAAAAAGGCATTCCAATACAAACAATATTACAAATATAATTCATGAAGGGGAAAACAAGAAAAATGTATCAGATATAGGTGATATATTAGATGCCTTCAAATTCCATTTTACAAAGCATTATAATATTAATGATTCTCCTCATAACAATATAGATATAGGACTAGATTATACAAATTTAAATAAAATACCAGAGAGTTTAAACATAAATATTTGGAAACAAATAACATTTAAAGAAATTAAAGAGAAAATTTAAGGAAGGCAAAAATAATAAAGCTCCAGGCATAGACGGAATCATTATAGAAATTTATAAATTATTTTCATCATCAGTCATAAGAGTACTTCAGAGGGCATTAAATGAAATTTATCTACAAGGCATTATTCCACCTTCATGGAGATACACATTGATTACACCTATTTTAAAAGAAAATAAAGATCTCAACTTGTGTAGCTCATACAGGCCTATTTCACTTCTAAATAATGATTATAAAATTGTATGTCTATTCTGGTTAACAGGATTAAAAAATCTCCAACTCAAGTCATTAATGAGAATCAAAGGGGTTTATTCACAATAGACACACTCAAGACAACCTACAAAGAATTTTAACCATTATAGATGTCTTAAATAGAGACAAAGCTGAAGCTTTAATAGTAACATTAGACATTGAAAAGATTTCTTCTCTACATTACTTAGGAATTGTTTTATGTGAAACGTTAGAATTAACTCTATCTACAAATCATAATAATATTCTGGGTACACTTAAATCATTAATAGTGAAATGGAATAAATTGTTTCTAACATTTGAAGACAGATTGCAGTTAATAAAGATGGTACTTCTCCCAAAGGTAAACTACATTGCTTTAGCAATACCTATTATGCCTAGTAAAAAAGTTTTAAAATAATTAAATAGAATCCTTTTAAGATTCTTTTAGTATCCCAAAAAAATAGGATTGCTTTCCTAAGCCATATTAGACCCTGGGAAATGGGGGGGGGGCATAAACTTTCCTGATTTAGAATCTTACATTAAAGCATCTCTTCTTAAAACAGTTATAAATTGGATAGATCCAGAAAGTTCTTCTGCTTGGAAAACATTGCATACTGGTATTTTTCAGAAAGAAAATAAATTAGCAAAAATATACAACTGCTTGGACAGAACAATGTACTCTGGAATATCATCTCTATCAACTTACAATACAATTTCACCAAAGCTACTAATCTAAATTATATAAATTACATTTATAACACTTTCCGGAACTTCATAAACAATAATATTGAAATTAAATTATGGTTTTAGTTATTAACTCATTTTAATATTACAAAAACTTTGTTAATAACATTTCCATAAATACTCTTAACTCAAGGAAAGGAAATAATTTCTCATGTTGGTATCAATGTATAGAAAATCTGACAGTCATGAATGTCAGTCAGATAATTAATACATTCAATCTATCAAGTAGTGACTGGTTGGTTCTTAATAGTCTGGTACCATATGTGCAAGATATGTGTAGAAAAATAGAAAATTCTTCATTTAACTCCATACCTAAATTTATATTTTATCTATATGAAGTATTACACAGAGACTTTAACTGGACAAATTTAACTTCAAATTTATATAAAATTATTATTAGTTACAAAACAGAGTCTATCCAGAAATTCTGGAATTTTATCAATAAAGATTGTTCATTGTTGTTATCTAAGGAGTCAAAAATAAACATACTATATTCTATTAAGTTAACTTCAAATATGCAAAGTTGGAGAATCTTTGCATGGAAATTCTTGCATAGAGCCTTTTACACCCCTAATAAAATAGCTAGATTTAAAAATACTAATGATGCAATATGCTGGAGATGTAATCTAAAATGTAATGCTGATTGGTCACATATTATATTTGACTGTATTCATATTAAAAAAAATTGGGAGGATATTGGTGAATTTCAGCAAGCTATTTTTACTGATTCTTTCATTTTGTCAAAGTCATTAATTCTTCTGAATAAAATTGAAACCACTACTATGAAAAAGAAGGATCTTTATCTTCTTTGGACTATAATGGCTGTCTCAAAAAAATGCATCACCAGGAAATGGAACTCCTTTATCATCCCAACAATTGATGATTTTCTCACTCTATTGAAAAAAGTAGCACTGCTGGAAATTAAAGTCAAGGAAATGAGGATCTTTCTGAAGAAATGGACTAATAATCCTTGGGAGAAAGTTTTCTCCCTAATAGACACTCTTAAAATGGACACAATTTTATCTTCATAAGAAAAGAGGAAGCAAGAATGCAAGTTACAATTTGTTAATGCTTGTACAATAATATTTATTATTTGTCTGTGTATCTATGATTGTATTCCTTTTGACTTTGTCTGACCTGAGGCCATTGTATATTCTGTAAATAGTTCATTCAATTCACTCTTATTTAATCTGTTATATTTATTATTTATTGTTTTTAAAAAAAGTTTTTCTGAATAAAATTATTTGAATAAAAAAATAAATAAAATAAACTATTATAGTTAAGAGAAATATTGATGGAAATTTGTTCATTGACTTCACTTATGCTTTTGACACGGGCAGTCACCCAAGTCTTCTTCTCCATCTGCAACATATTGGGATCAGCCCTGAAGACAACACATGATTCAAAGACTATCCAACTGTTAATTGCAGGTAAAGATAGGTCCTAGTCACTCTATCAGTTCCTTCATTCACTCTGGAGTCCCACAAGGCCCCATTCTAGGATCTCTTCTGTTCTCAGTCTTCATCAAAAAAACTTTCACCATACCTGAACCATTTACCACTTCATTATGCAGATGATATAGTTTAGGTCTACCCCCTCACTTCATACAAATAAAACTCAACTTTAAAAGAACCATCTTCATCTACAGCACTAGCTAAACACCAGGAAACTGCAGATCAATGTAAAAGAAAACAAATTCCATGTTATTCCATGTCCATGAAAGCTTATCCAAATTCCACCAGTCCTTTCTTATACTTGTCTGTGATAACAATACTATTGAACCTAGTACCTCCTTTAGATGTTTGGGGATCTGGTAAAACCAATTACTAAACTTCCAGGAGTACAACGAAAAGTTGAGAGCCAATATCAACAGTCTACTCTTCTGGACCAACAAAATCTCAGTTCCTCTCACATCCAGAGAGCTGCTGTAGGAAAAGGCATTCTCCTTGCTTAGCTTTAGTATGGTCTCCCCTTGTTTGTATCTGCCTCTGTTAAAAACACTGCTACCCTTCAAACCCTCTCCAATGAACTATGTCGATTTATAGTTAACTCACCATGGAATAAACACCACTGCCTTACCCTTTCAAATGTTAAGTGGCTTCCAGTACAGGCCAGATCAATTCTTCTCTTTTCATTACTTTTCAAAATACTCAAAAAAGATAACCCCTCCCATCTCTTTCTTCCATACTTTTTACTGACACTTAAACATAAAACCTAAGAAGGGAATCCATATCTGGTCCCTCTTCACAAACATGTTCTCACAAAATGCAGCTACTAGCCAATACTTCTCTGTACTGGCTCCATACCTATGGCAGGCACTTAATATTGATGTAAATGATCACACAAACTACTCCCTCTTCAGGCCACTGTTCAAACAATACTTACTAAAACAATTTGAATGTAACTGTCCATATAAAAGACATGTCACATAAGCTACCTCCAACTGTGTAGTACTTTACCTCTCATATAGGTTCATAGGTTCATATTTTCATACTAGGCTATCTGCCCTAGGGCATTTATAAGCCTAGCCAGAGTGTGTTTGGCTTTCACCACCCATTTTAAATTAATTTTGCTATGCCCTTTTTCGAGGTTAGTATACTGTGCCTCTGTCTAACAGTGACACAGAAGTGATACCAGGGGTAAACCTACGATCTCCCATCCACTCATCAAGATTCCTCTTGAAGAGAGTCAATGAGGGACTCTGCCTAACCTGGACTGGGATTTTATTCCAGAGTGAAGGGAGCCTCTGGGTTATGAATCTGTCCCTCCAGCATGTCCTATTTGTTTCAGTGCTGAGGTTCAAGTCTCGAGCACGAGCTCGATGGGATTTGGATTTTCTGAGGTGCAGCATGTCCATTAATTCCGGGTTGGACATGGCTTTATACATCAGGCATAGATCGCCTCTGAGCAGGCGGTATGCCACTGAGTAGAGCTGGAGTTTCTTTAACCGGCAGCATATGGCATCTGTTTGAGCCCTTTGATCCTCTTGGTGAGGTACTTTTGGGGTCTTTCCAGTTGCTGCAGGTGTCTGGTAAGGTACATCCCAAAAGGGCATTGTACTCAATTATGGGCCTGATGAGGGATGAGTAAAGAGGCACGATGACCTCCCCTGATCTAGATGTGAATCCCTTCATGATTAGGTGGGCTATATAAAATGTTTTTCTAACCACTTTGGCCACGTGGTTGTCAAATGAGAGATTGCTATCAACTTGGGTCCCCAGGTCCTTAATGACTTCTTCTGTACTTAATGGATTACCACCTATGTGGTAATTTGTGGGCACTTTGTTTTTGCCAAAGGGGATGACTATACACTTTTGGTGTTTAGCTTGAGGCCATGGCTCTGGCACCAGTTGTCTGTTTCTATGAGGCCCTTTTGGAGGATGCTTGTGTCGGCTGGAGAGTTGATTATGACGCCCAGTTTGCAGTCATCTGCGAACTTGGTCAGCCACAGTCCTTCCGTGTTGGCCTGTACCAAAAAATATATACCGAACAAGAGAAGTCCCAGGACTGAGCCTTGTGGGACGCCACTTGTAACTGGTTTGGAGTCTGACATGGCTCCAGCAATTCTAACCATGTGGGTTCTGTCCTTGAGCCAGTTTGCAACCCATCTAGTGACATAGGGGTTATATTTAAGCTGGTGAGCTTATCTATAATGCCCGAGTGGGGTATTGTATCGAAGGCTTTTGCGAGGTCCAGGTAGGCTGTGTGGACCACCTTCCCCTCGTCAATGGCCTTGGTGACTGTTTCAAAGAAATCGACCAGGTTTAAGAGGTAGGATCTGCCCTTAACAAAGCCAAACTGGGTAGGGTCCAGTGTTTGTAGGTCCCCAATATCTTTATTTATGAGGTCCATGATGATCCTTTCCATAGCTTTGCAGACCAAGCTAGTCAGGCTTATGGGGCGATAGTTTCCAGGATCCGTTGAGGCACCACCTTTGTGGAGAGGGACCACTGTTGCTGTACGCCACTCTTTGGGTACATATCCTGTAATAAGGCTAAGATTGAACAGTAGTTTTATGTTTGGGTTTAGCTCTTCTTGGAGTTCATGTAGGACGCAGCCCGGGACACCATCTGGTCCCATTGATGCTGTGTTTTTTGCTTTGGAGAGGGCGGCTCTTACCTGAGCATCTGAGATGTCAGGGGCAGCACTCTGTTGGGATAGATATTTGCCCTTTGGTGGGGAGAAGTTTGCACTGAACCTGTCAGCTAGGATGTTGACAATGTTTGTGGGCTCGGTGTATTTTTTGTCATTTTGGACTAATTCTGAGCATATCTGGGAATTCCCACCCAGGTTCCTAACATAACTAAAGAAAGCCTTGTGATTATCCTTAGTGTCCTGTGCAATTTTTCTCTCAAGCTGGCCTTAGACGATTTTATGAGTGCCCGTAGTTTTTGCTAATACTGATCAGAGATGCCTTCCCTTTTGGGATTTTGCTCTATCATGTAGTAGCTTCCTCCTTCTATTGTATAGTTTGTTTATGGCTGGGGTCCACCAGACAGGACGCCTGCCTTTGGAGGATTGGGTCTTGGCTTTATTTGGGATTGACGATCCATGCATTCCTGAAGGTGTTCATAGAATGCTTATAAAGGATTCTGGTCTGGGCCAGATTTTCCACAGGCCCGGGGCTTTGAAGGATTTCGCCTCGGTTTTGAGGCATGTGAAATTTGCTTTAGAGAAGTTTTTCACTGTGGTTTTCTGGGCAGGGGTGGGGTCGGGATGTGAATATCCAGTGAGATTAGTTTATGGTCTGATCTTACCAGTGAGGGATACACTTCTGGTCTGGAGCATAGTGTCCCCATGTTGGTGATGATCAGGTCCAGTATGTTTTCCCCTCTTGTGGGAGTGGTAACAAGTTGTTCCATAGCATTTGAGTTTATAAATTCTAGGAACCTTTGGTCTAGGGTGTTGGAGCTAGAGTAATGCTCTCAGTCTATGTTTGGGTAGTTGAAGTCACCCAATATAATGGTGTTTGGAGAGACCTTCATATTTTCCAGTATTCTCAGGAAGGCTGAGTGGGGTTCCTGTGTTTGGGAGAGTGGTCTGTAGCAGGCTATAAAATGGAAGGCAGTTTTACCCACAGTTAGTTGCACATGGATAGTCTCTGATGCTTCGTGCTGTGCCACCAACCTGGAGGTGTGGGTATCTTTGACGAATATTGATACTCCCCCTCCTTTTGTGGTTCGGTCCAAGTTTTGGGGCCGAAAAGCATGGTATGAGATATAACCTGGTAGTGCTGGGGTGCTCTCGGGAGCCTTGAACCAGGTTTCTGTTACTGCACAGATATTGATGTTCTCCATGCTAAGGAGAGTTTTGAGTGCGTGTATCTTGAGGTTTAGACTTCTGGCGTTGAGTAGCATTACTCTTAGTTTCTTACTCTTAGTATACCTGATCCACCTGATTAACTCAGTCATCCTAAATTGTGATTCGGCTTACCACAACATTACTGCTCTAAACCACCTACACATAATCTAATTATCTTGTGATATCCCCTTTCTGGGCCAGTAATCAAGAAGCCATAATCCTCACCACTATGACTGGAGAGGGATGTTCACATGGAAGAAAAATAGATACACACTGTATTTCCAGATGCAGCTCTCTGCATCAAGCAAAATTTCCCTTAAGAGCACACAGGGAACACACTCAGTCTGGGGTCTGGGTTTCTGTCTCCCTCTCCAGGTCCCCAGTAAGACTCCCCACCGGTACAGCTGTAGAGTTGACTCCTCAGCCAAGTGTCCATGCCAAGTCCTCCACCACTCTCTCTATGAAACCAGTGCTCTGTGGCCCTGCTGCAAGCACCTAACATAAACACACTCTTTGAGATTTGACTTACCTGCACACACACACACACACACACACACACACACACACACACACACACACACACACACACACACACACACACACACACACACACACACACTCCTGGGAAAGGCTGGCAAAGATTTACTAGCTATGCCCCCTTCCGCCTAGACTATAAGGTAGTTACACTGCCTCCAATGCCAGCTTCTGTAAGGCTCTTACAAGGGTACCCAATTATACTGAGTGAAATTAATATTAATCCAAATGATTGTGTTTGACCAGTGCAGTAAGGCTTTCAGGAGTGGCCACAGAGTCACCAAATAGATAAGAGTACTCTCAAAGGTTAAATATTCTCTAAAGAACCAGCCACAATGAAAAGTTTAAATATATTTAATAATAAATAATAAAAGAAAATGAAAATATGAAATATCTATTTACAATAAATACCAGAGTTTCAGTGACAAGAAATATTAAAAATAACACAGGTGGACTGGTTCACACAGTTACAGAAAAACAATACTTAACTAATCTCACTATATTTTTCTGAGTGATCTAAAAAATTATTATTCCCCGGTTACTTACTAGAGCAAGGCAAGATGCAGTAGGTGAGAGATCCTTCTTTGTCAGGTTACAAAAACAGACTACTCTGAGACTTAAGTCTCACCTAATATTAAAATATAATTTTAGCGATGGATTACAGAATGACATCATGTACATTTGGTCATCTGATTTCTGGTTCCCATGGGTTTACATACGTTTGTGCGAATGACATTCTGTTGGCTGCAATGTGCCAAAAATCAGAATGTCAAGCGCACAAACATTTGTGAACCAGATAGTCAACTATCTGCACGGAGATCGTGTTACAGTGGGGAGTGGAAATTCATCCACATCCCCACTGTATTGCAATCTCAGAGTTAGAATATATAAGTAGGGGGTGCAGGGGGGGCTTGCCCCCTGCAAAAATGTGATTTGTTGTATATGAGTCTGATTTACATCAGCTGTGGTTTTGACAACAATGTCGAGTCAAATGCTTCAAGCATTTGGTTTGGCATTGTCACCATTCGTTGTTTTTCATTTCGGTATTACTATTCGTTTTTCCGAACGGAAAATGTTTTTCCGTTCAAAGAAACAATAGTAAACTGTTCCCATGCTAACCCCTTGGCTAGATGCTGCCAGGATTTAGCACGTATGTGTCAATAATATATACACGTAGAGCTTGCTAAGATCTATTGCAGCTTCTGGAAGTCATAAAACAATTTTAAACCTCCACCCTTCCAGCGTAGCAATTAATTCATCCCAAGGGCAATACAGAAAGCTTCCTAGTACAGAATTTTTGTCTCTGGCTGCATTGAGAACTACAAGATACAATCTTTATGGCCTAAGCCAGGTACTTTAATTTCAAACTGTTTTCAAAGTTAGCAGGACTGAGATTAACCCCGTCTCTTCCAGTATCCTTTGTTACAATACATACATTTCAATAGTTAAAATAATACATGTATATTTCTTCTTCTGTCCAGCAGGACACACTGTTGATACATTTTTAACACAAGCATCTGTACAAATCAGTTTGATATACAAATGACATATAATTCTTTACAAAATTCCAGCCAGCTATGTTGGCATTTGTTACACATCCACTGCCCTACTTCTCCTGGCATGGCTGGCAATACCTCACATAGTAACACTCGTCTTTCATCTTTGAGTCTCTATTAGCTTTCCTAACCTAGCAACCCATATCTCTTCTACTTCTACTTTAACTGTTCTCTTGTTTCTCTTCCTGTTATATACCTGTACCTATATTTGGTGCATTAGATCTCCTGTGTATATACTGTTTGTTGGATTTTCTATTCTTACTCAAATATAAACCATTATTTATGTACTGTACATAGTTTTGTTATATTATGATGTAACCTGGGCTGAGTCTGTAATTGGTCATTGCTGGATAAGTATTCTATTCCAGGAAAAGATGCAAATAAATAAATACATTTAAATAAACAAGAAGGAGGAGGTGAATGAATGATGAGAAAGTAAAGTCTGCACCAATAGTAATCATTAACATATTCTGCTTAAGGATAATCAGTAACAAGAGAAGGATATATTGGAACATAAGGAAAAACTATGGTAAAATGAATCACTGTTCTAGCTCCTGGAAGAACCAAGGCTATGAGTAAAATGATGGACTTGAGCTAACATTGAAACTCTACATAGAGAGCAGGTGTCAGGATAAGCATTATGCTATGCATGGCATGGAGAGTGTATGGACTTACAGGGGATGATAAGCATTATGCTGTGCATGGCACGGGGAGTGTATGGACTTACAGTAGATGATAAGCATTATGCTGTTCATGGCATGGAGAGGGTATGGACTTAAAACAGAAAGTTATCAGAATAGAACACATCAGGCAGTAATAACATATCCTCAGTATAACTTCAAAGCATTAAGGTAACTGAACCACAGGCTAGGGACTACAACAAATGAACAATCAAATGAACAATTAAGTCAATGTGTAGTAAAAAGAGAGAAGAAATACAAGTTTATTTAAAAGAAAATTGCAACTACTCTAAAATGGTCTGGATTTGCTGCTTCTTTGTCACATACATGAAACTTAATGAAATTATTAGTTTGCACAGAGAGTACATATTAAGTCTTTTTCTCAATCACCCTCCTTGCAGCTGACCATCAGCTGTCATCAGCTCCTGTTCTCATTCACTTACTCTACTAGACACATGTAAGATTTTCATAGGCTCAACGCAGCAACTCATGTCCAGGGATCTTGTGGAGATCAAGGACACTGGTGAAGCATCATAATGCTTCTGGGCAGTATCCCCTAACCCTCAACTACCCTATGGTAGCCTTGTGAATTCCACAATTGCTGCCTATGAGAACTGCATGCATACACTCCTGAACAAGAGGTATTCTGCTCAGAGTACAACTTTTATAGTTTTTATTGCAACAAGGCTATGAAGCTACCCTGCCTAGAGCCAGATCCAGCACAATGTGACCAAGGCAGGCACCTAGGGCCCACTGGCTGGGAGAGGACCCCCTCTGGCTGGGAGGGGGCTGCTGGCAGGAGATTTTTTTTTTTTTTAATTAAAATTTTTTTTTGAGGGCATTCTTCTTTAAGAAGAACTCGCATGGCACCCTTTGTGTCCGGTCACACAGCCATGACAGGTGTGTGCAACTTGTTTTCATCTTCTGCGTCTGTGCAACCTGTTGTTTATGTCTTCATCTTCCACATGCACATGGAATTTGAATGCCAGAAGACATTTGAAATGTGGCCCACAAACAGCCAGGTGAGAAGTAGATGTGTGTGCTAGGTAGGTAGGGGTGCGTGTGTGTGTGTGTGTGTGTGTGTGTGTGTGTGTGTGTGTGTGTGTGTGTGTGTGTGTGTGTGTGTGCGTGTGTGTGTGTGTGTGTGTGTGTAAAAGAGGGAGGGTGGTGCCTCTCAACTGTCTGGATTTTTGTAGAATGTCCAGATTTTTGCCTCATATTTTTAGTCTGTGCCTTATAAAATGTGTGGTTTTCTGGGTTTATTCTGGCAAATCACTAAGGACAGATTTCACTAAAAAATGGCAAGCATTTCAGTTTCAGACTTCATATCCTTCAGAAAATTAACAAAAATACAATACCTTATATTCCAGCAACTGTATAAGTTTGTGAGAGCAATATTTAAGTTTGTTCATATTTTTGGGGCTTTGTCCCCCTCTTATTTTTGGATTTGCCCAGATTTTTTTTGTGCTAAGAGGTTGAGAGGTATGTTGTGTGTGTGTGTGTGTGTGTGTGTGTGTGTGTGTGTGTGTGTGTGTGTGTGTGTGTGTGTGTGTGTGTGTGTGTAAGAGGGAGGTAGGTGCATGTGTGTGTGAGTGTATGTAAGAGGTAGGTAGGTAGTACACCTCTCAACTGTCCAGATGTTTGCAAAATGTCCATATTTTGCCCCATATTTTTTTTTCTCAAAAATCTCTTTATTGAATATTAAATTTAAAGAATATGACATATCAATAGTAACATTGACCTTTGAACATCTAGATATAGGAATTAGGTAAATTACACAGGTTGTAAAAGAAACATAAAACATTACTCATGAAAATGAGGATATGCAACACTATATACACTATATACAAAAGGTAACCAAGGAACAGTTAGCTTAATCAGATGTAAACATATAATCTAGTGATAAATTTCAATAAATACATCATATATTCTAACAAGACAAAAATAAGACAAGTATTAATCATTGTTAATAATGTAAATGACCTTCTCTAAAGCTTTATTATTGAAAGCCATTTTTTAGGACTTTTCAGCAAAGTTTTTTGTGCAGAGATATACTTATATGCCAGAGACCTAAACCCATTCCAATTCATTTTAGTGTGATCTAGCCAATTTTTGGAAATGTAGAATTTAATAAGAGAACAAATATATATAATCACCCTCATGTCTATTTTAGAAAGATGTATCATAGGTATGTGTAAGATTGCTGTTTCCCAGGATAGGGTGGATTTGTGGTAACCCATTTTTTGTAAACGTATTTTCAAGGAAGTCCAGAGTTTGTGTGAGTGATTACAGTACCAAAAAATATGTAAAAGGTCAGCATTAGGACAGGAGCAACACGAGCAAGAGGGGGATTTGTTAGCATTGAATTTATTAAGTTTGGAAGGTGTGCAATAAGCATTATTATTTATCATTAATTGGGTATAAAATAATTTCTTGAAGGGGGAATGCTCTAGAGTAATCTTGATAGCAGCCAGTTTTTGATTCATAGTTAATTGAGCATTGTGTTTATCCCAAAAGTTGGAAAAAAGACACTTTGAGTCTTGTATTAATTTGTTTAGTAGGTTATATGCTTTTGATAACATTTTCTCTGGGAGTAGCAAGGTTTTCAATATCGTGTCTAAGTTATTTATATCTTGTTTTGTTGGCTTAATATGCGCAAATTTGGCATTAATTATTTCCCTTAATTGACGTAAGATTGTGGTATACTTGCTGTTGACTTTTAAAATGTTCCGAAGATCAGCCCAGGAATCATCTTTATATTTCAATAAATCCCATACATTCAAATTTTTAATTAGAGGATAATTTGTAAGATTAAATTGTATATCATTCAACTTAATGTTGGGATTTAAATGAAGAGGCTGTAATAGATAGGAAATATTTTCTAGATTGACCAAATGTAATAACTCATGAAATTATTTAACCTTTTGCTTTAGGGAATTTGATAGTTTAAGAGTATTTATGATATCCAGGGAAAGAAATGGAATGGCAATACAATTAATGTTTTTGGTTACAATATGTTGATGCCAAAACCTGATCCAAGTAGGATATTTATTATAATTGGAATTATTCAATTTAGAGATATATAACAATTTATTAGCCTCGGTTATTAAGTAGTAAAGATAAAAATTTGGCAGGCCCAATCCACCCTTATCTTTAGGGGTTGATAAGTTGGAATATGAAAGCCTAACAGATTTAGAAAACCACAAAAAATTGGCTAATTCTTTATTAACTCTACAAAGAAGGATTTTGAAACAATTTGATCTGCGGAGTTGAACTGGAAAAGAAATTTGGGTAAAATGTTCATTTTAATTATTGCTGCTTTAGATAAAAGTGATAAATTGAGTAATTCCCATCTACGCATATCTAGCAATATTGATGCCCAAACCCTGTTTAGATTATTTTGAAATGGGGAGAGACTGTTATGTTCAGCATTGATGCCCAAATATTTAACCTCATAAGTAATATGAAAGGAAGAGTCAGGGAATAGATGTGGTTTGTGAGCCAAATGATTTAAAGGAAAATGTATGTTTTTTGGGTGTTAATATGATAGTCTGAGGCAAGTGAGAATTTCTCTATAGAACTGACCAATTTTCTAAGATCTGTATTCAGTGTTTGAAAGAATAAGACCAAATCATCCGCAAATGCTGACAGAAGCAAATTAGTGTTCAAGACCTTGGGAATTCTATGTAAGGTGTTTTGTGCAATATATAGAAGTAGTGGTTCTATATATCAGTTGAAAAGAAATGGAGATAAAGGACATCCCTGTCTTGTGCCATTAGTAATCTTTATAGGAAGCAACGTAAAACTGTTAATATACAATTTGGTATAGGAGTCTTTATATAAAGTTTTAATTAAATCTATAAATGTATCAGGAATATTAAAACAAACCATGGTTCGAAAAAGGAAATCCCAATTCACACGATCAAACGCTTTTGATGCATCCAAGATTAGTGCATATAATGGATTATTATCATTTTTGGAGAGGTGTATAATGGATTCTAAAGTCAAAGTGTTGTCCCAAACATGCCTATCAGACATAAACCCTGCTTGGTCTGGAGAAATTATTGATGGTAAAACCTTCTTAAGTCTATTGGCAAGAATAAAATTTTAATATCTATGTTGATTAGCGAGATGGGTCTATAGTTATAGGGATCTGATTTGTTTTTGTTATTTTTTAAAATAAATATAGTTTTTGAGGTGCTCCAGTAAAGATCGGTTATACCATTTATTTTAATGTAATTATAAACTTTAAGAAGAAAGGGAGCAAGTATTGTTTTAAAGGATTTAAAAAATTCCGGTGTGAATCCATCTGGCCCAGGAGATTTACTAGGCTTGAGTCTATCAATAGAGTCAGAAATTTCTTGAATGCTTAATGGAGCTGAAAGAATGTTTTGTTGTTGATCACTTAGAGTACGGAATATTAAAGGGTTTAGAAATCCATTTATATATGAATTGGTCATAGAATTCGAGGTTTTAGAATAAAGATCCATATATAATAAGGTAAATAGTTGCATTACATCATTATCAGTGTTATAAATCTGGTTTTTATATTGTATGGGTGATATTTTAGGCCTGGCGAAATTTTGTTTAATAATTCTTGCTAAAATTTTTGAGGGCACTTGAGCCCATTCAGAATAAGTAGCTAGCAGCCTTTGTTCGAGTATGGAGAGATTATTTTGATGTAAGAGAAGAAGTTCTTTTTGGGATTCCAAAATTTGCTTATAGGTTAAAGGATCTGAAGTTAATCTATATCTATCTTCAAGAGTCTGAATCTTTAGTTTTAAAAGGCATTCCTTATTCTTATATATTTTTTTATGATAGGAAGCTTTATTGATGAGCATACCCCTCAGTCTTGCCTTGCATGCAGCCCATTGTATATCATATGGAATATCTGTTGAGTCCAGGTCTCCCTCCATTTCCTGTATTATTTCCCCAATTAAATTAGTAATTTCCTTATGATTAAGTAAGTTATTATTCATTGTCCACGTATTCTGTTTATATGAATATCCAGAGTTTAAGTTCAGATCTATTTTTAGAAAAATTCTAGAATGATCAGAAAGAAACCTGGGTTCAACAGTAAAGTCTAATACCCTATATGAAAGAGGGGCAGATATAAGAAAAAAGTCTAATCTAGACCATGAGTTATAACATTTTGAATAATAAGTAAATCTATCTTTTTTATTGGTATATTTAGTAAGTTGTATAGGGTCTATAAGATTATGATCTAATATAAACTCTTCTAAAGCTATGGATGCTTGATAATTATAAGAAGATGTGTTCCTAGAATGATCAACCTCAGGGTTAATAACGGCATTCCAATCTCCTCTGATAATGATATAATGATCTTTGAAGGAAGAAAGAATATTATATATTTGGAAAATAAAGATATGTTGATGATTGCAGGGTGCATATAGGTTAAATATAAGAAGAGGTTTGTCGATGTTATGTAAAATGGTGGTAAAGTAACACCATCTGCCATTAGTGTCATATTTTTCTTCAATTATGGTCCCTTGAAATTTTTGTTTGATTATGATTGCAGCCCCTCTCGAGTTAGAGATGTCACCAGATGCTATTATTTTTTTTATCCATTTTTTGTTAAATTCTTTGTGCCAATCATCTCTGGGAATATGAGTCTCCTGTAAAAAGCATATCTCCGCTTGAGATTTAAAAATTAAATGAAATAATAAAGATTTTTTGGCTTTGTTCTGGATTCCCCTTACATTCTAAGAGTCAATATTTAAAAAATGTGTCATTAGTCTTCAAAAAAAAATCAGAAGAATGGGCTATGTTCTTTAATTATAGATATATAAATGGGAATAAAGAGTTTGGTCCTATAAAAAATGTAGTTTTGTGTAACACTAACATTCAAGATAAATTTGCGTGTATTATCGTGATATTCCTTCCTTCCAACCCCAGTGCCTACCCACCCTACCTTAACTAAAGAAGGAATAAAAAGGTCATAGCATGAACTATGTGAAATCTTGGTTACCAATATATCCAACAAAAGTAAAAATATCTTAAGTGAAGTCCTAAAAAGGACTAAAACATATTTAACAAATCTAAACATATATATAAAACTATCAAAAAACAAGATGACCGACATACTTAATCCCCATTCACTTCAGTCCCCACCGCTCCTTTGTGTATAATGAATGACATAACAAATTTAAATGCCACTGTACAAACAAACTTACTATAAAAACTTGTATTACAAAAGTGTGTATGTCTTCATTTTTAAAATATATGTCTAGTTAACTCACCTAGGATAACTATGTAAATTAACCTAATTACACGTAGATTTAAGATTCAATCGTCTTACAATATTTATACAATCAAACTGTCTACTGTATTCTGTACATCCATATCCTTGTCAAAAAGATTTGTATAACTCAGGTATATAAGCATCTATTAACAAAATTGACAATTTTCTAACCTGTTATAGTATTGGCCATGAAATATATGGATCTATAACTGACATATAAATATATACCAAGTATTACAACTCCGATGTAAAATATTGCTTCTCATCTTTAAAAAATCAGTTTTTGTGTTGAGCCCGGAAGGATATGGCATGATAAAAGTGCTTAATCTATGCCAGCTTACAAAATATCATTTAATAATGTGTAGTTAATAATATGCTCACATAAGTGTATGGCCGTCCTTCCTGGTAGATATCATAATACCCTTTATAAAGTAAAGGAGTAACATTTTGACAATCCTAAAAAAAACTTTAGTTGATACAGTTTAATATGTTACAGTAGCCATAGAATTAAACCAGCCCCACTAATTATTAAGAAATTGGGGGTAAAATTATAAAGTAATATAATGTATGACTTAAATTAACACATGTATAGATGTATATTGCATCAATACTAAGCAGGAATTATCCTAAACATTTGTAGATATTGTGATATTTATTAGTAATGGTGTATGCTAATATAAAGAAAACCTACACATTATAACATTTTAGTGAGCCCCACCTGACCATGCAGCTTTGTTTAAAATAAATGCTAAGAGTCCACACCTTGCTCAGTTGAATATCTTCAAACCACTAAGTTATTCAGTGTATTTTGTTTAGTAGGAACATAAATATTCCATACATTTTAAATATAATAATCTAAGTCATAAACGTGTGCATATGATTGTGTATAACATTTCATGAAAAGAAAATAATACATTCTGTATATTCATAGGACATTTCTGTACAACAGTATTTAACTGTGAAAAGTTCACTGAAATAAAAGAACATCCAACGTGCATCAGATACACGGATTTCCTTATCTATGAGTGAATGTTTATCAAGCCTCCATCTGTAACACATCGCGCAGCACTCTCAAATTGAATTTCAGTCTAAAAGCCAAGAAACAGCCATGTAAGCACCAATACCTTGATAACAACGAGGACTCCATCGCAGAGATAAATCTTCAGTCTCAAGATGAATCTATATGGCCCCAGGAAAGCCATATATCAGGAACCCAAACCACAGAGGAATCAGGGAAAGAGAACCATACCTCCGTTCACATCACGGCATGTGACTGTATATCACAGCCCCGACTTTCCGCTCCATCAAGAATAAGAACTCATCGCTGTGTTTCAACCTCAATCCTGAAGAGAAGCCATACTTTCACAGGATAACTTAGTAACTGGAAGGCGGGAATCTGAGGGAGCACAAAACGAAGCCGCAGTGTAAACAATGCCATCGCTGCATACGGACGTTTTAACTCTGACATTCCGAACTGCACAAAATTCTATCAAACCAAGCATGCCATTAACCCACCAGGATTAATGACAACATGAAGAACTAAAACTTCATGAAGTTAGTATATATTAAACTCTATTTTTAAGTACAGTCGCTAACCAGGGATGTTGTTATAATACATAGTATTTGCATTCACAAGATGATTTCTCAACCTGGCATAGTTCTTGTAAAACACTTGAGAAAATAGTTCCACACGTATTCTTGTATTTGTAAATGGACTTTGATGGATAAAAAGACCATTTCTGAGGCAAACCTGGGGTTAAAAAATTGGAAATAAAGAATAAATAACTTCTTCTGTGTTACACTGTGTTTAGAGATCTTTCCTTTTGACGTAATTTAATATTGGTTTAATTATATTTGGTTTATTTGTTGAGTGGTATAAGTCCGACATCTATGACTGACTGTATCTTGATATGGTTGCATTATTTTTGTGTGTCTGACACTGGGAGAGTTTTAAATAAGTTCAGGAAAATATCTTTAGCCTCTTGTGGATTAGATGCAGTGTATCTTCTGTCATTGTAGTTAAAGGATAATGTATTTGGGTATCTCATACGAAACCTAATTTCGCGCTTAATCAGCTCCGAACAATATGGTGACAGTTTCTGTCTATTTTGCTTTATTTGCAGGGGTAAATCCTGTGAAAATGTAAGTTTATGTTTGTTCCAAATTAGGTGCTTTTTGCTTTTAGCAGCCTCCAGGATATTATGAGTGTCCTGAAAGTTTAGTAATCTTGTATAAATAAGCCTTGGTAAAGCAGTATCTTGTCGGGCTCTCAGGGCTCTGTGCGCCCTTTCTATAATAAGGGTATCTGTCTTTAGTTCACAATCAAGAAGCGCTCCAAATATTTGTTTAGTAACAGATAGTAAATTTTGATTATCATAAGATTCAGGTAGCCCTCTAATTATTACATTATTTCTGCGACTTCTTGCCTCTAAATCCAGAACTTTGGTTTGTAGCTCAGCAATAAGTGAATCTTTAGATTTTAGATTTTTTTCTACTGAATCTATTTTTAGTTCTATGGCTATATTATTGCTTTCCAGTGAATCCATTCTATCATTAATATGCTTGAGTGTTTTGCCAAACTCAATGAATTGTTCAGAAAAACTTTGAATAGCACTTTGAATAGGTTGTAAAGCAGTTTTTAAGTCTTCAAGATGAAAATTAAAGTCATTTTTATCTTTGGTACTTACTTTGATGCTTTCATTAGTTTGTTTGGTGGTTCTTAGTCTTTGGAGCCAGTTTCCTTTTCAGGAGAAAGCATAGAAGAAAATTTGGCCTTTGTAGACTGTGTTTCCATGGAGTCAGAGTAGCCAGCCATGCCCAGGAAAAAGGTGTGAAATCAGGATACTTGTCACAGGAGGAGACTTCTTGGATGCACGTGACAGGATAATGTTGAGGCCAAAAATAGTTGTGGTAAATTAGTCAATAATTTGTAGAAATTCCAAAAATAAATAAGATCAAACTAAAGTAAATAAGCTCTACAAACTTTCTAAGAAAAAAATTGTGGAAAAAGTTCTCTAGAAAGATGATTAAAAAAACGGTAAATGTAGAGCAGTGAGGAGCACAGTGAATAGAGTGCAGTCTAGCCGGCGACCATCTTGGAACAAGCAATGCCCCATATTTTTATGTTCCTCATAACAAGGAATGAATTACTAAATAATGACAGAGTTTCAGACTTCATGTGTTTTAGAAAACATGCATACTAACACAAAGTCTGTTTTTCTAGCAATTTTCTTAGTTCACGAGAGCAATATTTATAATCTGCCCCTATCTATTTTACACTTTGTCCTGATTTCTTGCACTAAGAGGTTGAGGTGTCTGTGTGTAAAAGTGAAATACACTACTTAGGGACAGGAGGTGGTTAGAAATTTTTTAGGCTCAAACCCTCTATCTTAGTTACAGGAAATGACCCTGAATCCTCTACCTCAACTACTAAGCTGCATTTTTCAAAAATAATTGAATTTCAGTTGCATTTTTCAAGGAACTGAGTTTCAAGTGCATTTTCAAGGATTGTGAACTTCAAGGGAAGATAAGTTTACTGCTGCTATGCTAAATCTGTTTATAATGTGCAACTGTTTTGTTTAGCAAATGGTATTACTATCGTGGTATAGAATTTAAAAGCAGTATTAGTAACACAACAGCTGCCTGCTTTTCATGCAGAAGGCTGCGGGTTGTACTCCCAGAGCATGTAGATGGATTGCTGATACTGTGTTATGGGGGTCTGTTGCTGCAGCCCTGAGTATGTCCTCCTTTGGATGAGATGCCGAGTAACTATGAACCTGTTTTCAGTTTGCCATCCATTCCCTATTGCAATATTACCAGCTTTCCAATTTTTTTAATGTAGCATAGATAATTTATTATTCAAGGGCAGCAGGCACTGCATTGGTAAATGAAACAATGAAATATAAAGTTGTTTGCTAGCAGCAATGTCTTCACTAGTTATAGAACTTTTTTTTTTTAAACACCTTTATTGAACATCAGTACATTTACATTTATAAAAGTAATCAAACTCTATTAACGAGTTAAAATTAACAAACATTATGCTTCACATATATTGCTATATATCATATAACTTAAGCAACATTATTTAATGTGGAAGTATTCAGATGACTTACTTCTGCAGTTTGTGCATATTGACTGACATTGGTGAATTGTAATGACAGAAGTCTGAGTGGACTTTTATGGTTGAAATGTTCTGAACTGGGAAGTTTTATCATCATTGGTTCATACATTTTATTTCATTGTTTACCGGAAAAAATGTTCAAAACTATAAATTTAAAATGGTTTACTATCAAAATGTCAATAAGATTTCAAGTGATTATTTACGCAAATTAAAATGTTGTAAAATGACATCGAACAGTCACATTTACGACACATTCAAAATGCCAACTATTCGATGTCAACATTGTTGACATTTCCGCAACATATCTTGACTTCCAGTGATAGTCTGCACATGTTTTGCAGGGAGGCAAGCCCCCATGCTCCCCACATCCCCTAAAAATTGTATATTACAACTCTGAGATTGCACTACAGTGAGGAAAAGGGCAAAGTTCCCATTCCCCATTGTAGTGTGATCTCCAGTCAAAATGTTGATCTCACAACAGCAAATGCACACTAGAATTCACTGCTGCGGGTTCGACATATTTCGAATCACCATTATGATAACTTTGAAAACTGCCTTTCGGCAATCAGAGTTCACATAAAGGTATTTGAGATTTTGATGGTAAACCATTTAAAACACGCTCTAACAAATGGTGCTGTATTATATAAGGAATATAATTTAAAACAACCAGGAAGGTGAATCAAAGAACTCTTACATGTTTACATGATTCTAAAAATGTGTGCAAGGGGCCTATGATTTGAAAACAGCCCAAAGGTAAACTTAATCCACCATTGGCCAGATGCATTTTCTTTAAATGTGGGTTTCAATGATGTTTCAGTGAATGTGAGTTTCAAGGACAGAGAAGTTTTACTGCTAAGTCTGTTTTCATTGTGAGACTGTATTATTTTGTTTAGCAAATGTCTATTGGTGTTTGTTCTATAAAATTTGAAATAAAATTTTAAATTAAATCCAAATATCTGTAATCATTGTAGAAGTAAAGAAGAAAATAGTGTGTACACTGAGGGGTTTAAACAGTGTTTATGGTAACTGGGGAGAAATAGCAAAGTAATGGGACACTGGAATGCTGCGGGGGGCAATCCATATCCTGCCTAGGGCCCCATTTGACTTTGATCCAACTCTGACCCTGCCCCCAAGATGGGCAAGCTGGGGTCAGCTACTCTCTCCAGTCTGGTCCCCCCCCCCCCCCAGCACCCATAATGCTAGTCAACCTGGGTCATCTATAGGTAAAGTAAGATCTTTATCTCTCTGTGCCATGCAGCCAGACTGAGTACAAATTAACAAGTTTCTTCTTTAACTAGTTCCTGTTATATCTATCAAAGCTCCTATTTATCCTGTTGGCAGAAATTCGGCAGTTTTCAAAAATAAATGAGTGTTATACTTATTAGCAAATGATTTTAGCTCATAGAATCATAGAAAATCTTTGAAAATTCAATGCAGTCTGGCTCTAGGGTCATTTACACCTTGCTGTTACCCACTGTGACCATATCTCCTTTTTCAAGCGCAAAAAGATCAGTCATACCAGGGGTGAATTTGTGGGGTGATACCCATCCAGTTGTCTATCTCCATTTTGAAGGAAGAAAGTTTGTCACATTGCTTAATTTGGAGAAGAAGTTTTCTTCTTTTCCAAAGAAGGAATAAGCATTGTATGACAAATCTGTCTCTCCACAGTGTTTTGTTTATCTGCTGAAGCAGGTTTAGATCCCTGATTCTAATTTTAGCGGTACTGTTTGATATTTGGAACAATAAGAGGTCTTGGGCTACTGGGCCCTTATTGGCCCAAAGGCAAGGCAAAACATGCCCATAATGTGTCTACAGGACACTGAATAAACGGACATTGGTTCCAGCCTATCCTAGTAGTTTTTGTCATTAAAGCTTATGATATTTTTTAGTTAGGCAGCTCCAGGCTCTTTCTGCTTGCTTGATATGCCTAATAAAATGCACCCAAAAGGGATGTTGTATTTGATAACAGGTCTAATCAATGCAGAACACAGAGAGGTAAGTACTTGGCTCTAGATAATATACCTTTTGAAATCAACTGCACCATGTAAAAAAGGATTCATAACCACTGGTGCAACATCCTGGTCAAAGGCAATGGAACCATCTAGGCATGTTCCAAGATCTCATAGCACATTTTAGTTTTGGAGCAGGATGTTGTCTACATTATAATATGAATGAAAAAGGACTGTTTAGCAAATGTGATGATGCTTTAGCATTAACCAGTTGTTGACATGTGTGATTTCCATTTGGAGTGTCTGTGTACTAGAGTGAGACTTCAGAATGAATCCAAGTTTGCAGTCATCCTCACTGGTAATTCTGGCGATCTGTGAAGCACATGCCCCATAGTAGGGGTCCCAACACATAGTCCTGCGGAACACCACTGGTCACTTTCATGTTTTCTGAGAAAGTACCTACCACCCTGACTACATTGATTCTATCCTTCAACCACTTTGCTATCCAACTAACTATCTGGGGTCAATTTGGATCATGTTTTGAACCTGAGTAAAAGTTATGTCCTGTAATAAATACTACCTCATTTACTGAGGTGCCAGACTAAGCCAGTCTGACAAGATCTTTCTCAGGATCCCCCTTGTATTCCTCCTGACAGCTCACACAGATATGGAGTACCACTGTTTCTCTCTCTCTCGTGATACGACTTTATTATGATAATGTGGCAGAATGTGCATTTCTTCCTCCTGTCTGACAACTTCATTGCATAATCAACATCACTTATCTTCCACACAGCAGGTAAAGGACCATATTATTCTGCCTGCAGCATATTCTGTCATAAACAGGTATAATCATCATTACCTTTTGCCCAACACTATACTATGAGACTGTCTGGTCATAGTAGACTTGTTGCTGCTGTTGTGCTTGGGCTAGGTTTTCTTATGCCATCATATTCAATTCACTAAGCCTAGTCCTGAAACTTAGGATGTATTCTACAACAGACTCATTGTAGGAATCCCATTCTACCACAGACTCATCACAAATTAAATCATCTGAAAACCATACAGTAGCTCAGATGGCAAAAATTTCTGAATTCTTGCATACCTGTCTATATGCAAAGAGGAGACAGGGCAAATATTTATTCCACTTACACTGATCTGCAAATGCTTTTTACACAGTTTTAAGAGCAGAGTAAAACCTCTCCAGCAGACCCTTTGTTTGTGGATGGTAGAGGGTCATCTATCGGTGCTTTCACCTCCAACACTTTAACAAAGGACTGCTCCAGTGGAATGGAGGAATAAAAGTCCTGATTACAACACTGCCAAACTGGGTTTGATTAGGAGCTTGGCCAACTGATGGAGTGGCAGGGAGGGATGGGGGTGTGCCCATCACAAGGGAGAGGACATTTATGTAGGCATTTTCCAGGACATCCCTGATGGAGGCTGAATTGGGCAAGGGAGGGAGTTGTCTATGAGGAATTAGAGTAGGAACTTGGTTGAGCCTTCCATAAAGGTGGGAGCAAGATGCCACATATTCCTATTGCATGTACATCCCCATAACGTATCCACATAACTGTAAGGGAGGTAGGGGGATGAAAAGGGATACAACTTAAAGTAAAATCTCCCACATATGGTAGGCAGCACCCCTCCCAGATGCCTTTATGTTTCACATTGACCCTTGCTGTAAATTTGGTATAAGTCCTGGGATGGACTTGAAGTGACCAGTAGACTCAGTGTTGGATGTAAGACATTGGAATGGCTATCAGAATGAAGCAAAGACAGATAACCCCCTCACACACAAAAAAAAACACTTCCACAAACAAGTCAGCATGTCTGACATGAAGTCAGGACCCCAACTATCAGTTTTTTCCAAAATGTGTGGAGGATGTATCTACAACCAAGAAGACCATGATCAGAGCCAATGAAAAACATTAGCTAACCAGTAGAGTGCATGAGCTTCTGACAGCAAGGAATTAGATATTCTGGGCCAAGGACAAGGTGGGTCTTAGTGAAGCAAGGGCTAACCTAAAAAGGGGCATCAAAGAAGCCAAAAGGGAGTATGGAAGAAAGGTACAATGTTGCTTCGAGGACATGAGGGATAACAGGAGGCTCTGGCAAGGCATTCAGCATCTAACTGACTACAAGACTAAATCAGTTCAATGTGATAACAGCACAGAATTTCTGGACAAGCTGAACTCATTCTATGGCAGATTTGAGGGGAAGAACAACCTGGAGGCTACAAAGCTACCCACTGGTCAGAATGAGACAGTACTCAAACTTAATCCTGGAGGAGTGAAAAAACAACTTGAGAAAGTGAACCCCAGGAAGGCTGCAGGCCCTGATAACATTCTTGGCAAAGTATTAAGAGAATGCGCAGACCAGCTGTACCTAATCTATTTTCAATACCTCCCTGGCTCTTGAAAACTTGCCAGCATGCTTCAAGGTAACTAATATAATACTGCTGCCGAAAAAAGCCAATGCTATTTGCTTAAATGACTACATACGGGTGCCAGTAACCTCAAATGTCATGAAATGCTTCGAAAGCATCTGTCAGAAGCTCTGCTGCTGACCTTCAACCCTCTACAGGTTGCCTATTGGCCAAACAGATCCACTGCAGATGCTATTTCAGTGGCCCTGCACCTCTCTTTGGAACATCTTGAAGAGAGGAACAACTATGTCAGGCTCTTGTTCATTGACTTTAGCTCGGCATTCAACACAGTGGTTCTGATGCAACTCACAGGCATATTAATTAACCTTGGCATCAACAAGAGCCTCTGCAACTGGATCATTGACTTCTTGATTGGAAGACCACAGAAGGCGTGCTGGTAACAACACTTCAGATATCATTACACTCAACACTGGTACGCCTCAAGGGGGTGTACTTAGTCCTCTGCTTTTAACCATCCTTACCCATGACTGCTCTGCAAAATTTCCCAATAAATATATCATAAAATTTGCAGATGATACCACTGTAGTGGGTCTCATAAGGGATGATGACATGAGGGAATACAGGAAAGAAGTCAGTTGTCTGATCAAATGGTGCAAAAATGACAACTTGGATCCGAATATCAACAAAATCAAAGAAATTATCCTTGACTTCAGAAAAAGGCCAGCCATTCACTCACCACTTGAGATCAATGGTGAGGTGGTAGAGAGAGTACATCTACAAAATTCTTGGGAGTACACATCTCAGAAGACATCTCTAGGGCCATGAACACAGGCCAGATAATTAATAAAGCTCACCAACTCCTGCATTTCCTGAGAAGGCTCAGCAGAGCAAAGCTTGCTCTGAATACTCTATCCACTTTCTGTAAAGGAGCTATTAAAAGTATTCTCACCTGCAACTTTAGAGTGGTGAGGATTGCGGAGAAGAAAATGGACACAAATCTTCCAACCATGCAAGAAGTTTTTACAGCCAGAAGCATAAAGAGGGCATACAAAATAGTTAGACACATCACATCCGGCATTTGGCTGGTTTACTAGACCTTTATCTAGCAAGAGGTACCACAGCATCTGCTGTAGGACCTCCAGGTTCTTGAACAGCTTCTATCCGACAGTAATAAAGCTCATAAACTCTGACATCAACTTGGACATCTCCTACCTACAAATGTGATCTTACTAGTAATATTTCACTGAAAGTGATACATTATTTAATCCACTATAGTTAATATATTTTTACAGAAGTGCAATATCTTTCTCTTAAAAGTACAATTGCAATAATTCCTCATGTGCAATATTAACAAACTGTCTTTTCCTCTCTTTTTCTGTGTACAGTACTATTTGTTCATACGTTTAGGTTTATATGTATGGGTAGTTTTACCTGACTAGAAATAGGTTAGAAGGAGCATTTTGTATGTGTATTAGTCATTAGAATAGTTGTGTATACGTCATGTCTTATTCTTTTTATGCTTAATTTCCCTCTGTACTCTGATGACGAGCTGATACCCAAAATTTCATTTAGGTTACGCTTGTGTTTCCTAAGTGGCAATAAAGTTTTCTTTGAATTTTTGAATCTTTGAATCTATTAAAACATCTGTGGGGATATCCTATACATTCTCTGGCATGTTCTCTTGCCTCCCTCTTCAAATCCAAATGTAGTCTGGCTAGTGTTACCTGGGAAAGTGCCCCCATGACACCAGCTGGACAGGCATGCCCAAGCAAGTACTGCTCCTTTTTAACAACTGCAAGCTTAACAATAGATAGATCTAATGCTATAGCGCTCTTTCCCCATTATTAGGATAAAATGCATACCCTTACAGTAATTTAGAGCATCAGATGTCTCCAAACAACCTACCATTACAGTGGTGCCCCATCATGTGTGAGTTTTGTTCCTTACCTTGTCAGTGTGAACATTTATGCCCTACTTAGTTACATGAAAATCATTCAACCCCAAATCCTAGACACAAGTGGCTTCCCCTTTGCCAGTGGAATCTGCTGTGATTATTTACATTCCCCTGTGCATCCCCTTATACTCATATGTAGTGCTAGGTAAGCCCCTCCTCTTCAGTTATGCTCTGACGTTTATATAGAAATAACATTTTCTACCCATCATTTCAGCTATGTTATGTTTCCAGTCTATCAACCAGATTCTCATATACTCAGGTAAAGTACTGAGTGTTTTACTCCATTATCATAACATCTTCCAACATTTAAAAGAGAATAATTTGACATTCACTGACCCATTTATTAAAATAGTTGCTTAGTTCTACAGTGAATTCACTGCCACTGTCTTCTACTTATCATCTCCAGATGTTAATTTATAATGTTCGTGCAAAACGTGCTTAAATTTAGGTAATAAAACAATAAGCCTCCTTTGCTTTGCTAACACTATGCATTGATTAATTTTAGTTTGGCAGTTAGCACAGGTAGTTGAGGCTGTAAACTATAGTTCTTGTGGTACAGTGTGTGATTCCCTCAAGTCTTCATTTGCCTACTGTGTTACCTTGAACAATACACTTAACCAGACAGTGCTGGGAGGAAACTGGCAATCTGGGCTAGACTCCTCAAGGGTCCCCTGGACTGTAAGTCTAGTAACTGCTACCTATGAACCTATTGACTTATCAATTAACAAAGAGGATAAAGCCTCACCATTGCTGCTTACACATCCTTTCAGTTTACAAAATAAATCAAAATCCACATCCTCTTTATACTGAGAAAACAATTTAGTGCTGAGCTTGGCCTGCAGGGCTGGGCTTTCACCTCTGATACTCACAAGCGCTGGGCAGAGGGTGAGCTTCTCTTTGTACTAATTCTTCTCATATCTCCCCCCCCCCCCCGCACCTCAAGTACTTTTATCCTTTCAGCCTCTTCAACCTCCTGTACAGTAAAACAATTACATAGTCTGTATACTTTTCATGTTGCATTTTACATTAAACAATTATTTGTTCTGTACAAATGTTAATGTTTAACACGTTTGCATTGTTTTTACTGAAAAAAATACTTCATGTTATAGGTAACTTTCACACTTCTCACAACCACAGTGTAACATTCACACCTCACATCCACAACAAAAGTTGACATGCTAGCTTTGTACCTATAACTTATATGTTGAGGGCATCACCTTCAGTCTTAGGCACTGAAGAAAATAAATTACTAACTTGCCAGACATATCTTTGTTCTTTTTTCATTTGGTAGCCATTAGAGCCCTTTCATATGAGTTTCTTCCTCTTTGAAACATTAATTTTGACACACCTTCTTAGTGGCATTCTGCATCAGCACACATGTCAGCAAGAAGAATTGGCTGTGTCTGGTGGTTATTGTGAGCATTTTATTTGTGGTTCTACCTTCAGCAATAGGTCTGGGACATGCAGGTTATCCTGTGATGAGTTATAGCTGCTGTACCCAGGTAACCATCTTCATTGAATCAGCTACCAGTGATGTTATATAGCAAAACCCCATGATTCCCTATGTAATAATAAACTATATAACACCCCCCGGATATAATCATCTGTCTTCTTCCGCAGTTTCTTTTCCTAACAAAGGAACTATTTATGAGGAAAATATTAACCAGGTTTGCAAATATCTCTATAATTTCCCACCAAAATGGTTGAACATTATTAGTTCACACAGTTTGAATAAGGTCAACAACTTGCTGAAACCGATATGTTCACCCCGTTTGAACTGTACATCGACTTTATGATTATCATATGCTTGAGCAAAATGAGAATCGGAAACCACAGAGTCGGTGATCTGAGCCAAAGGCAGTGTAGGATGCCCCAAACACCACCAGCTATTACAGAATTTGAATTATTTTATTTGGATTAGAGGAGTTATCAAAGAAGCATGACACTCCTTTAAAACCACTGGATCTCCATGGAAAGTGTAAAGTGGAAGAAGTTAGCATCCCAAAATGCAGACTGTTCATTCTACTTTACATAACAGAACAGCAGAAAACTGTGGGGAATCTAAATGCCTGTGGGTGTTACTATGCATACACCAGTTTTCACTCTGCTTCAGGTCAGCTGATGACATAAGTGGACAATGTATTTTGTTCTGGTTAGGGATAGTTATGGTGGAGGTATGTTTGCAGAATTACAGAGTTATCTATTTTAGACTCTATTCCAGCCCGCAAAATCCACATTTTTTAATTATAATAGCATCTTCCAATGTGTAGCTAAAGGATGATGTGAATGATAAATAAAAGCTACCAAGACTATTAGACCTAGTTTTCTTTTATTTTCTTTATTATCTATTATTAAGCTATAAGACTAAAATTTGTGTTGCTATCAATTACTTAATTTGCTTTTATTTTTTTCCTTTCAGTAATATATAATCCTTGTTTGTCATAGGAGCTACAACTGAAATAAATGCAAAACAGTTACTCTGTTATTTAGTAATACTGAATGTTTTTTATCACAGGAACTCCACCTAGAATAAATAATAGTAGCACTATCTCTTTGTCTTGTTTACTTTGTTTTGCAGCAGAGATTTGCAAGACCATTCTTCTGAGTTTTATTTATCACCACATAAAGAAATATTAGAAAGCACATTTTACAGAGCTAATATAGGTATACATTCTTTTTTTTAAAGAAATATGTTTCTTCCCAAGGATGGATTTACCTCTTACATGAGTTATACATATTCATGAAGGATTTTGAGTACTTTTGATGAGAGGGACTTGTGAGAAGTTAAGTCTCACCACTGCAGTCATATAACAGATTAGATTATGTAGGCTGTAGGGGAATGCATATCCCTACATGTGTGGTGTAAGGGCTTTGCCCTCCCCCCTAAAAAAAAAAAACATTGATATCCATTGTCTTTTGTTGAAAAGCAGTCTTGCTTATAATAAGACCACTTTTACTCTGCTGGGTCCATAGCACAGAGGGAAGAAGTCTGGACTGAGACCCAGCTAACTTAGAAATAGATAGTGGGCCAGGACTGGATGAACCATTCTAAGGACAGAAATGATGAGGAGTAAGACTAATTTTTACATGCTCATAGCTGGGGATATACAGTCCAGGGGCACATGTCCCATCTTGGTCACCAGTGCAGCCTGGGAATAGTACAGCTGCATCTGCTTCCCAAGGAAGGCAGGGCTTCTTGAGGTTACACCACTCAAAGTATCAGAATATGATATCTCTTTTTAAAGGTACTTTTACATGCATTACAAAGACATGCATCTGGAGCCTTTCTCCATGGGCCTCCTCTGAAAATTGGCTTCATTCCAAGTCGGACTTTCCCAGTTAACAAATGTTAAATAAATAAATAAATAAATAAAATGTATTTACTTCTGTAATCTATCTAGTTTTTTGGTGTTAAAATAAAGACATACAGAAGAGCAATACGAATATATCGGAAATGTTTACTGACACAGCACAGAACTGCCTGATGTTGGAAGATCCCTTGACACATTGCATATACTTAGCCTTATGGGTAATGAGTGCTTAAAATAATACTACCTATACGCACACACACACACACACACACACACACACACACACACACACACATATATATATATATATATATATATATATATATATATATATATATATATATATAGACATACATATAAGGGCCATGGTGTTGCAGTGGTTGGTTAGCGTTGTTGCCTCATAGCAAGAGGTTCTCCCGTTTGATTCTCGGCTGGAGCGCCTTCTGTGTGGAGTCTGCATGTCCTCCCCATGGTCAAGTGATATTTAAAGATATGCAGGTAGGTGTGTGTGTCAATGGGTGTGCCTTCTTTGAAGGTTGGGCATTGGTCTGGCAATCTGGAACTGTAAAAATTCACTGCCAATCATTAGCAGACCTAACCGGGAAAAGCCAAAAGACATACATATGTGTGTGTGTATATATATATATATATATATATATATATATATATTTATATATATATATATCTATATATATATATATGTATATATATATATATATATATATATATATATATATATATATATATATATATATTAAATTATTTCTCTTCCTTTAATCTTAAAATTTGTAGCCTACATTAAGATTAACCATGTTATGCTATATATTTCCTATGGTAGACAATTTCAAAATCATAACATTTTGAAACTGAAAAACATTTTATAATTTTTACCATCAAAGCAAGTTATGAAATTATAGCATTTTTAGAGTGTTTACTAGTTTCCAAAATCCAATTGATTTTAGTATTATGCCTGCTAGTGACACTCACAATGGTTTGAGTTCTTATTGGGTGTTAAAATGTCATGATCTGAACAGTCTTGGTAGGAAAAATCCAGTTCAGTCATATTCGGAATAATTTACAAATCCAGTATGGTCTTATCTGGTACTAGGGTCATCCCCTGGAATTGCTCTGCCACATTTACAAGTCTGTTTGAATTGTTGTGGCTTTGAAATGAAGTTTTTTATAAATGCCTTCATTTACATTAAGTAAGAAGACCACTTTAGTCTTAGCAATATAAGATCAAGGAGTTATATCTGGTCTAATAGCTATAGCGACTTGCTCCTTTGAATGCTTATATGATTTTGCGCTCTCGATATTTCTTAGACAAAGAGCAGAAGACTTCTACTTCTTTGTCACTGTAAATTGTCAATATTTTTTAGTTTTGTCAAATTTCTTGTACATTTCTTGTGGGATTAACACTGAAAACAAGGGAAACACACACAATTTCACCACAAGTCTTCTCCCATCAGCAGTTAAGAAAGTGATAGCCCAACAGGTTGCAGCAGAGTTTTTCTTTACACTAGTAGTAAGAAAACAGTCTTGGCTTGCTCTAGCAGTATGCTTTCACATGGTGGTTTTAACAGTTTAGGTGACTGACCATAAAACTGTACAGATCTCATACTGCTAATAATATGTATAAACTCAAACTTTTGTGCAAACATGTACAGCTATTCACTTAAGACCCATTGTCTGAGATAAGGATGTCTGTAATTCCTTGTTCAGAGAATATTGCCTAAAGTAACACAGTGAATGATTCGGATGAAGTGTTTCTCATTTTAATGACTTCTGGATACTTTGAATAGCAATCCACACAAATCAGATAATGACAGTCTTTAAAGTGAAAAAAGTCAGTAGCAAGATTGCTATATGGTCTTTTCATATTTTCACAAGGAATTCTCTTTGTAGTATGCTTCATACTTGTCATTTCATTACCATCATCTTGATCTGATAAGACATGCCCAGCCAAAACATAATGTCTCATGTTGTTTCCTCATACTTTACAATACCAAGATATAATTCATGTCATCTCTCAAGAATTTGGTCTACAGCTAGTTAAATCTATTATTGTACAAGATTTAAATCAACAGAACTTGCACATAGCTGATCTTATCACAAAATGTGTATTACATTTGTACTTGCACTACATTTTTCTTTCATCCGTTCATCTTTGACATTGCTATGTCTCTCAGCAGTTTGATTTCTCTAACAAGCTCTGTACACCTATCTAACTCTTACATTTTTCCTCAAGTGTTGGTAGGCAGACAGCAATTTTAATAACTTGGAAGTCATGTTTAAATTGTTCCTGCTTTTGTCTTCTCAGATAAGTTTTGTTCAATGTATATGCAGTGTGAATCACTCGTCTTGGTTTTTTATATAACAGCAGTCTCTGTAGAAATAATCATGCTTTATGTAGAATCTTTAGCAAAAATGCACTTAAGTGGCTTATGTTCTGTCTCAACACAGACTTGTCTAGCATAAACACTCACAGAACTCACAATCATATTTATTTATTTATTGACATTTGTTGACCGGGAAAGTCCACTGGGTCAGGAACCAATTTTTATTGGATGCCCAGGGAGAGAAGCTCCACTACTAAAGATATACATAATTCGAGGTATTAACATTTTAACAAAGCCAAATTATATAGGATAATTAGTATAACAGGTCTTAATTAAATTAACAGAATTTGTATATACATATACATATATCGGCAATTGACAGACTTTCTATGTACATATAATACATATACTAGGCACAATATGCATAAAATTATCATATGATTTATTATGGTGGATTCAAAGGAACTTTTGAGTTGATAAAGTAGATAGGAACAATTGAACTGTAAAGGTTTAAGAGAAAGCAGTGGGAGGTAGTGGCACAACAGTAAAACAGGAAAATAAAAGTAAGGGAATGTTAAGACATTTTGGTATTGGGCATAGAAGGTAAGAAAAGGTAAAAATATAAAATGGGAATGTAGTGTGAGGAAAAGAAAAGTAATATTAGTATAGCGGTAAAGTAAAAAGAGAGAGAGAGAGGAAGTATATTATTTAGTGATTAGGTTGGTAAGAAGACAGAGAAAGAAAATAGGGGATAGGAAGAAAAGAAGAAACATATAAGATAATTTATGGTGGCCTATAGTTTTGGGCACAGGAACAGATCTGATTGTTGAGGAAGTATTTCTTCAAGGATAGTTTGAATATTTTTAATAAATCTAGGAGGGTGATATCTGGGGGAAGGGCATTCCATATCCTATCAATGACATAGGAGTAAAGATTCTGACTATCTCTTTTGTTAGGATTGATAGTAGTTAAAAGCTATTTATTAGTGGATCACAGATTACAGGATGGGGAATATGGTTGTAGGATATGCTGTAGGGACGGGCAGCTTTCTGGTTTGTAAACTATTTTATGAGTTAATAATGAATAAAGAGGACCAGTGGAGTGAATGCTCAACGGAACAACAAGCTCAAAGATAATGGTTAAGAACAGACACCGCTGAGCAAAACAATGGAGGATTGCAGTCTCATTTAAATCACAAGTAGCTCCTAAATCCAATAGCCAATGATGTAAATAATCCAAGTGCAGGCGAAGTATGTAAAAAGCAGGTTTATTAATAAAAGGAGGTGAGCGCTTTCGCATAAGCTTCTTCAGACCTATACAACTAAACTGTCTATAAACATCAGTTTAAAAAGCCAAAATGGCAAAATCCTGTCCATTATTTAAAGGCACATAGCTCATTAAAAATATCAAGTAAAAAGTCATATATAAAATGCCTATACATCATTATAAAACATGGTTTTGTCTTGAAATGCCGTCCTGTTTTATAATGATGTATAGGCATTTTATATATGACTTTTTACTTGATATTTTTAATGAGCTATGTGCCTTTAAATAATGGACAGGATTTTGGTGCCATTTTGGCTTTTTAAACTGATGTTTATAGACAGTTTAGTTGTATAGGTCTGAAGAAGCTTATGCGAAAGCGCTCACCTCCTTTTATTAATAAACCTGCTTTTTACATACTTCGCCTGCACTTGGATTATTTACATCATTGGCTATTGGATTTAGGAGCTACTTGTGATTTAAATGAGACTGCAATCCTCCATTGTTTTGCTCAGCGGTGTCTGTTCTTAACCATTATTTTATGAGTTAGAGTTAGGTGGAATCAATGTAGTGCTGGAATTCAAGCCAGTTTAATATCTCAAGGGCTTGACAGTGGTGTGATCGGTAAGGTATGGCAGTTGTAAATTTGGCACTTTTATGGTACCACAACTGGAGTTTATTTTTAAGAGACTGGTGGAGGTCGATGAAAATGGGGGGCCCATATAAGAGGCATGGGAGCAGGAGACTATTGGCAAGTGTCTTTTTGGTGGGCTTATCCATGTAGAGTTTATGTCTATAGAGTTTGCCAAGTTTAACATCTGTTGTTTTTATTGTACTAAGTATGTGTTGTTCAAAGGTAAGTTTATTGTCTATGGTAATGCCTAATAGTTTGGTATGTGTGTTACTATTTCAATGTTTGTGTTTTCTTGTGACTATATGTTCCCCTCAATTTTTTTTTTATTTTTCAAATACAGTTAAATAAATTCCATAATATTTGAGCTCAATATATACAATTACTTTATAGGTATAACAATCCAGTTATCAGAGTGTATATGTTCAGTTATTGAAAAGTGTCAATCAATGATAAGACTTTTTCCCTTGGATTGTTAATAAGTGGCTTAAGATGAATCCTTAATTCTTTAATTTTAATTTTAAACAGTGCTGTGGTCTTCAGTAGGCTGTAGAAGTCTTCCAAAGTTGATATTGTGTTTATATTCCATCTTCTTGTTATACACTCCCTTGGGATTGCAAGTATTGTCCATACTAGATACATATTTGACTCATTCAAATGAGGACCTTCATACACATTTAATAATACTAGAGATTTAGATAAGTTAAATGATTCATTAAATAAAGCTTGTAAAAAGTTTTAATACCATTCCAAAATGGCTTAATTTTAACACAGTCGAAAAAAATGTTATTCCAATCTGCATTGTGTATTTGCTCACACCTCCAACATAGTCCCTTTGTAGAAGAATTAATTTTAGTAATTCTATCTGGAATTAAGAATGTTCTGTCCAAGCATTTCCAATTAAAAACTTTCCAGTATTGTGTAAAGGATGTATGTTTTATTGATAATAAAATACTTGATTTTATTTCTTTAGTTAGCTGTAATGAGTGTCCTTTCGTTATATAATTCCAACATGAGGATTTGGGTGTTGTTTTATAATTTATCAATATCTTGTAAAATTTCAAATACTATTTCCCATGTCATAATCATTATATATGATTTCATAGAGGTATTTCATAAGTTTAGGTACGTCTTTAAATGACAAATTACTAATTATTCTGCATAAATCTTGCAAATACGTCAGAATGCTTTGCATAGTTAGCCAATCTTGTTGTGGAGTTTTGTATGTTGTTTCTGTTGTTTGCATATCCAGAACATTTAGATCTTTGATACACTGAAACCAACAAACAAATCCTTTCTGTTCCCAGGAATTAATTATTTCTCTGTAGATTTTATGTGGATAGCTCTTTGTAACTATGAATGGTGTTAAAACATCAAACCAGATTTTTAAATCTATATTTGCATTAATAACGTTCATAAATAAGTCAATGTAATAATTAATCATACAAGTTTTAGTGGGCTTAGTTATGTTATATTGCATACTAATACATAATATGCACCATGGTAAATTGTTTTTATCTATTTTAATTTTTTTTGTAAATCATATTCATTTATTGATATTACAGTTAGCAATTATTTCCAATTTGCAGAATAATTTGGACTTATCCAATCTCAGATTGTTTTAGACACTGATGCTTTTATATATGTTTGTATATCAGGGAAATTTTATCCTCCCTATTTCCATGGTCTGATATGATGTATTAAAGCTATTCTGTTTATTTTGGGAAACCATAAACATGTTATTAGGCATGAGTTCATTTCTTTGAGTATATTTCTTTCTGGTAACAGTTGTATTGCCAAAGCTATATATAGAATATTGGGTAGTAAAACCATTTTTATTAACTCTAGTCTATCTTCAAATGTCAATAGTATTTTGCTCCACTTTTCCAAAGAGATTTTAATTGTATTGATGATATTATTGTAGTTTTTGAGACTAATTCATTATTATCCTTGCATAACTCAATTCCTAGATATTTTAAGGTAGATTCTTGTTTCCCTGTAATGTGATTCCCTTTTGTTTGCAATTCTTTTGTTTTATTTAAAAATAAAAATGTTGATTTTGATTTATTGAAATTGATTCCTGAAGTCCTGTAAAATGTGTCAATTAAAATATCTAATTCTTTTAATGTCTCTTTTGTATCGGATAATGTTAATAATATATCACCAAAGAGCATTACTTTAGAATTGTATTTTTTATAAATATCTACTCCTTTGATTTTTGTATTGTTATATATTTAATCTGCCAATATTTCAATAGGCAAAGCAAATAGAATCGGTGACATGGGACATCCTTGTTTAGTACCCTTTGTTAGATGTATAGATTCAGAGGTGAAAGGACCTAGCTTAACATATGCTAAATTATTTGTATGTATATACATATATATATATATATATATATATATATATATATATATATATATATATATATATGGTTCCCATTCAGAAGCCTGAAACATCATAAGCCTGAAAATCAAAATCCTGAAACCAAAAGCCTGAAAATTCAGAATCCTGAAAACTCAAAATCCTGAAAGCCCAAAATCCTGAAAGACCAAAATCCTGAAACTCAAAATCCTGAAAAGACAAATAATGCTAATATGTCACTATAAAGACACTAATATCTACCAACTGACCCTGACCCTAACCCTAACCCTAAGGTCCGTCACTATCGCACACTCACCTGACCCGCCTAACCCTAACTCACTTAAACCGCCCCTAACCCCAATATTTGTCACTATTGCATACATGCCTAACCTCAGCCCTAACCCTAACTCACTTAAACCGCCCCTAACCCTAAAATAAAACCAACCGCACACTTACCTGACCCCAACGCATGACCTAACACCACAGGGCTAACAATAGCAAAGCCACAATGACATCAGTATGTCTATTTTGTGTTTTCAGGATTTTGAGTTTCAGGATTTTGGTCTTTCAGGATTTTGGGCTTTCAGGATTTTGAGTTTTCAGGATTCTGAATTTTCAGGCTTTTGGTTTCAGGATTTTGATTTTCAGGCTTATGATGTTTCAGGCTTCTGAATGGGAACCATATATATATATATATACTTTAGTAGATGAACAAAGGAAGGAGGAAATTAAAATAACACCAGAATTTTGAATATATAGTTCCAATTTAGGGAATCAAAGGCTTTCTCTATATCTAAGCCAATTATAAGTGTTTCTTTATTTTCTTTATTAACATAATCGATAAGAGAAATTATCCTTTTAATATTGTCATGTGTGTGTCTATGATATATAAATCCAGTTTGATCATTATTTATTGTTTTGGATAGTGGTGTTTTCATTCTGTTAGTTAATATTGTCATAAATATTTTATAGTCATTATTTAATAATGATATAGGTCTATATGAGGTACAGAGGTATGGGGATTTGTTTTCCTTTAGTATTGGTGTGATTAAGGAATATCTCCAAGAGGGTGATATTAAAGCTTGTGACTGAATTTCTAATAGAGTTTTATGGAAGAGGGATAGTATCTTTGAAGGAAAAAGTTTATATATTTTCATAATTATGCCATTTATATCTGGAGCTTTATTATTTTACCCTCTTTTATTGTATCTGTAATTTCTTTGCAGGATATGGGTGCTTGCAGATCTAGTTTTAATTTTTCTGGTATTTTTTTTTATATTAGAGCATTTTCATCTAGATTTAATTGATCAATATGTATATTCTCTTTTGGAAATGTTCCATATAGTGATTTCTATAGGCATCAAGAATGTCATCTATATCTGAGACATTTTTCCCTTTCTGTTCATGGAAGATAATTTTAATGTTATTAGCTTTTGATTGCATTTTGATTTTTGTGGATAAATTATGTAGATATTTGGGAGAAGTGGCCAATGTATTCATTTTCAGTTTTTCTAAAGCTAAACTAAATTTATGTCTTAGAATTTTGTTGTAGTTATTATTTAATATTTCTCCTTTCTTTTTCTTCTCCAAATGATTTTGATTTTTTTCAGCTTTTACTGCATCCACACACACCATATCAGGATTGATCAAACAGCACTCAAAGCTATGATACCTGCCACAATTGATATTAACTATGTTTAGACAGAATAATAATGAAATCTGTACTAGTTGCCAGACATAGCTGCATCCATGCACACCACATCAGGATTGATCAAACAGCACTCGTAGCTGTGATACCTGCCATAATTGATATTAACTATATTTAGACAGAATAATGATGACATTTGTACTAAGAGCTTGCTACTGTTATTTAACCAGGATATACATGACATTTCTAAATCATACTTTAACTGAAGAAGGCATTAGTCTCCATGACAGCATTTTCTTTTCAAAACACACTACACACTACTGTTACTGCTATTATATATGATGTTAATTTGTTACATTTGAGTCTGAACACTGATGAATGGTACCTTGTTGAATTAGTTAATTAATTACTTAAATTATTATAAGTAAAATCAATGAAAAATGAACAAGATAAGTATTCATTGAGTTCAAGTAGGGGAATAGAAACTTCTATATTTGCATTATATGTTGCTTTGTTTGGCTTATATATATAATGTAAATAGTAACCCATCTTGGCCTACGTTTGTTTGTGAAGAATTATTGGACTCTTTGAACCTTTTGAATAAATCATTACTGTTTCTCAGTTGTTTAAGAATCCCTCCTTTTTTAAAATAAAAACAGATGAAAAGTGATGTACCATATCAGTTGATACTTTGAGAGATGTAGTTGTAGGAGTTATTTTTTTGGACCGCTATCTTGGAATCAGTTTTTTGTTTCTTCTTTCTAGCATCAGTCCAATAATTTGTTTCTTTTATTCTTTTAAGAGTAGGGGCCATCCATTCCATTTCATCTGGGATAGACACTATGTGTTGTTTTTGAAAATACAGTAGCTTCTTCTAAGTCATTAAAGGTTTGCATCTCATTGGTAAAAAGTATTTTTATCTTGGCTGGAAAGGCCAGCTGTGCTTTAATGTTGTCTTATTTCAAAAGTTGTTATTATTGGCCAGACTTTTTTCCTTTGTTCTAGTATTCTGGAAGAATAATCAGTGTCAAACCTTATCAAGCTTTGATTGTATTCTAAGGGTGATTTTCTCCAAGCAGATTTTAATATTAGTCCCTTGTCCAGAAATGAAAGAAATGTTATAACTATGGATCTATGTGGAGTATTTGTTGAGTTAGAAGCAGGTTTCCTCATGTTGTATGTGCCCTTTCAATTCCAAATGAAAGTCCCTCTTTCAAGTCTAAAAATTCAGGAATCCAGGTTGTTAAGAATGAAGTAATGTCTTCTCTTTCAGTGTTTTCAGGCAGACCAAAGATCCTTATGTTGTTTCTCCTTTCCCTGTTTTCTAAGTCATCTATTTTGTTAAGCAGCCATGTATTCTGTTTAAGCAGAAAATCTTTTTGGAATTCTTCCTCTTTGAGTCTCCCTTCAATGTCATTTAGAGAAGTCTCTATATTTGTTATTTTTGTATGGTGTTGATGTAATAGCTCCTTAAGACTATCAATCTGTTTTTGAGAATTTAATTTGAAGTTTGCTAAGTCATTTTTAAAGCCACCCATCTGCGAAGATAGTTCCTGTAAGGTAAATGTCATCGATTGCAGTTCTTTTTTTCAAAGCAGCATCTGGATGAGAATTCCTTGAGTTGTTCATATTCAGTGATTCAGTATATCTCCAAGTTACTTGACAGGAAAAAATTTGTATATCTCCACCAAGATTGATATTTATGTAGTTTAGTAGATTATCTATAGGTTTCTGACATTTTAAACTTGAAAATAATAAAATTTTCCTGTGTTATTATACTAGTTTATGGAGCTCTCAAAATTCACTGCTCTCAGTTGGCCATCTAGGCTCCACCCCCTTGTGACTATATGCTGAAGTCTTGTAAGACTGGTTTAGTTGAGAATAACAACAGCTTAGATTTTTAGGATTAAGTAGAAGTTGTACTTCATTTAACCAGGTGTCTATGGGTGTAAAGGCATTGTGTGTCATACTTAGTAGGTTTTGGAGATTATTGGAGGAGGAGATGATGGTGGAGTCATCTGCATATTGGATGAGCATACTTTAAAGGGAGGTGTATGCAGATTATTTATAAAAATATTAAAGAAGAGAGGCCCAAGAATAGACCATTGAGGAAGTCTTGTTTTATTGGCTAGATATTCAGATAGGCTACCTTGCTATCTGATACATTACTGCTGTTGGTAAAGTAGTTAGAGAACCATTTGAGGGTGGATTGAGAGCATCTTACTAATGATAGTTGCTGAAGTAATTTGGGATGTGATACTGTGTCGAAAGCCCTTGATAGGTCTAATAGAATTACTGATGTTAGTAGTCCAGAATCCAAGGCTTTGCTCACAATGTCTGTGAAAGAGAGAAGATGAGTGATGGTGCTATATGCTGAACAAAAACCATGTTGTGTTGATGCAAGGAGGTTATTTTTGCTGAGATATTTTATTAGTTATATGTGAATACATCTCTCCAGTAGCTTAGACAGTGGGGAGATGATGGAGATAGGTCAATAGTTGGTTAGTTATTTGGTTTTGCCACCTTTGTGTAATGGAGTTTTGATAGACTTTTTCCAAAGTTTGTGAATTTTGGATTCTATGATGGACCTATTTATGAGGATGCTGACAGGGAAGGCTATTGCGTCAGCAGCAAGCCTGAGATATTCTGCTGATAAGGAGCAGGGTTTTAGTTTTTTGAGAAGTTTATGCACTAGTGAGGTGGGTACTGCATGTAGGGAGAAAAGAGGAGGCTGTAGGATTGTTTTTTGAGATTCCTGTAGGAGGGGGGTTGTTTGTAGGGAAGTTTGCCTTTGCTACATCTATAAGGTTTGAATTGTCTATGAGGCTAGGTTGGGCATTAGGTGGAGAGCAATTTATAAGGTTTAGAATACTGTTCATGAAATGGGCATTAAACATTTGAGCTTTTTCATGTGGTTCTTTGTCTGCAACTGGTGATGGGTTTTCAGAGGTTCCAGGATTAAGGAGTGAGGAGACGGATTTCCAAAATTTGCTTGGTTGGATAGATTTTGAGAGTAGCAAGTTTTTGTGTTTTTTAGCTATGTTCCATAGTTGAATATATTCATTGGCTTTATTTTTATTTTTGTACCATTTTTCCAGGCTTGGTCTCTGGAGAATAGTAGTTCTTTACTGGCTTTAAGGGGCATGGTTTAACTTAGCCCTTTTGATTCAGATGGGGACTAGGCTGTTATGGGTATCTAAGAAGACTTTAATAAAGTAATTAACTGCTTCTTTCAAAGGCAATGTTTTTAGTGGGGTCCAGTTCATGTATATTATTGAATATTTGTTTGTTAAAGTTAGCTAGATTTCTGGATATTTTGTAAGTATGAGGTTTTATCTCATGAATGGGGGCTCTGTAGGTATATACTGGTGAATGATCACTTAGGGTGTTAGGGAGGATACCAGTGTCCGAATATTTATGTGGGTCTGTGACTAGGATCCAGTCTAAGGTTGAGCAGCGTTGGTTATTTTGCATTTGTGTAGGAATGGAGGTAAGCTGTGTGTAGCCATGCAGATTTATGCTATTTGTAGGGGAGTCAGAAATTAGCTCTATCCAGTTAATGTTAGTATCACCTACAATGATAGTTTCTTTGGTTAAATTTTGGGCTGTCCAGGAAAGAATGTCTTCTAATATAAGGATGATGTGGCCTGGTGGAATATGCAGAGCTACAATGTTTAATTGTTTAGAGTTGTTTATTTGTAAGGTTGCTATGATTAGTTCTGTATTTTTAAAAGATGGGTCAGATTTAGAGGTAAGGATTATTGTTAAATGGTTATGGTAGATTAAAGCTACGCTGCCACCTTTTATGTTTTCTATCAGTTCATAAAATATTGTACCCTGGGAGAATCATTTTAGTATCTAGAATATGAGGTTTTAACCAGGTTTCTTTTACAGCTATTATATCAGGGGAGTATTGTGAAACCCATGCATGAAATTCAGTAATATTGTTGCAGATACTATATGTATTTAATGTAATAAATAGTAGTTCTTTTGTTGAGGGGGATCAGAGGGAGGTTTATGGATGAACAGGTCCTTGGTTGGGATGAATATCCCCGCACTTGGATAATTTTAGGAGAAGATCTAAGAGAAGAGGGAAATGATTGGATTTAGTGATATACTTAGGAACTATGTGGATTGTTAGCTCGTGTTTGCTGGTGTAGGGTAAGAATTGAATTTTTGCAAAGTGTGTATTGGTAAGGTTGAATGGGGAGGATGCAATATTAGAAAAACTAACTGTGGGTTTGTTGTAGTAGGGATTGAGTAGAGGTTTTTATGCCAAAAGGAGGCACCTGGCATGTAAGTGATATGGCTTGAGTTAAAATGCCTAATAATGGTAAGAGAGCTATTACCAGCATGATGACTTTTAAGTTAATTGAGATGGTATGGAAATTTTGGGTGGAATAAAAAGGGAGGTTCCAGATTACTTAGGTAGGAGTTGCGGTGAAGCCTAACTTGGGAAAGAGTGGTTACTAATAGTCGGTGAGCAGTTGGACAGGTAGGTAGTACGAGCTGTTGATTGGGTAATTAAGTTAGGGAGGAGTTCAGTGAGGTATAAAGTTAGGAAAAGAGGGTGTGGGTAGGAATGGGGGTAGGGTAGTGGAGCAGAGTGAGCCTGAGTGTAGCGAGGGCAAATGGAGTGGGCTCACCCTAGCCTTACTGCAAGCAATCAGGAAAATCTGGTATGTTCCCTACAACAGAATATAACATATTAATAGCTAGAAGCTCCTTTTCAGTCTGGGCATATCTAGGCTATTCCACAGTCATTGTTCTGAAACCATAGCTGATTGGCTGATCTTCCTACAGTACTACTGTTTCTATACAAGATTGACTGGTATCCATTTGCAAATTAACTGGCTTTGTCATATCACGATAACAGCAAGATGGGAATGGAGATTTTATCACTGATTTTTAGCAATGTGAAAAATTTCTGTTGTTCTTTCTCCCAGTGTCTTTCCACCATGACCTTAATGCATCAAGACAAGTCCGGTATATTTGATGTTAGTCACACATATCTGGCATTTGTCTTGTTCAGCCTGATATTGCTGTGTCATGGCCCTTCCAGCAATTTTCTCATTATTTTATCAATGTTCTGCTTTGGCTTCACCTCAAACCACTGTTATCAGTGATGTTTATATCGTCTATATTCTCACTAATCTGTGCAACAGCGCTCACATATCTTGAGTGCCAAAAAAAAATACCAAATGGTATCCTCAGAAATCTGTATTTTCTCAAGAGTGTGCTGCATGCACATAACTTTGAACTGTCCAGATACAATTTAATTTGCCAGAGTCCATGATATCAAACATTGAAAAATATTTAGCCTTAGGCAATATAGATAAGACCTCTTTAAGAGTTGTAAGTGAGTAATGCTCCATTACAATTACTCGGTTCAGATCTTGCAGATCAATACAGAATATAATCTTGTCTGGTTTAACTATAGTCACCATACTGTTCACCTTTTGACTAAGTCCAAGTTTGCTTGTTTTGCAAGCACATCGAACAGTTCCATTCCATTCTTGCTTCTCAGTTCCTTATTTTAACGTCACAGAAACTCCCCTTGGTGCTTGTAATGACAGCAAAATCTAGCAGGTTCATTTAATGCTATAATGACCTGGTATGCAACAAAGACTAAATCATCATAACTTTTAAAACCGTAAGTTGTGTCTTCAAATTACAGATTTCTGTCTGCACTATTCTTTCCTTTTGGCTGCCTGCATTATGCTTTATGCAACTAATTGCATTGTAACGGTTCTGCCCATGTACAACTTGCATGTTTCATAAATATATGAATCATCTGATCTTCCAATAATGTTGAATCAAATCATGCTTGACTATGCAAACATTTTCTTGAGCATGATATTTTTGTACTACACAAATATGAAACTGGTTTCACACATTTAAAATATTTGCCTTCACTGACAGCATGCTACCTTTTAATTCTGACACTCTGAGCTCTATGTAGATTTTTAATAAATAAATATTATGCCCTACACCAGAATCAGGTTTAAAATATAAACATTTTTGCTGTTACTATGGTTTCTTTCTCCACTGACTCCTTTTATAACAGCATTCCTGTTTTTCTGACTTTTCTGACGTATTTACTATACACAAATGCACACAAGCATACACACACACACACACATACACACACCTATGACATTAACAAGTAACCCTCTCTGCTTCTGACTTAACACCTAAACAAACTGACCTTATATTTGCATCAATCATTTGCAATTTTTTTGGAGGGTATCTTTCATTTTCATTGATTTGGACACTCAAAGTAGTTCAATAAACTACACTTTCTACTTTTATTCAAAGTAGGGCAGGACTTACCCTGTACTTATAATCATACTTGGAGCACTGTCACATATCCTAGTCCAAATCTTTTATTTTCAACTGCACCATCATGGACTGGTTTCCTATTACATCTTTTTAACACCGTGCAATTTACATACTTTCAAATTATAACTCTTTTTGCTTATTTTAGTTCATTTTTTGCCATGGGTAAATAATAAATGACAAATTTATAGCACATTTTTCATAGAGTCATGGTACTGTTAATATGTGCCTTATCTTCCTTTTATGACCACTAAGTCAGTTTGCTGATCTTTAGTAAGATTAAATGTGATAAATACCTTTAATGCGTCGTCTCTAGCAAGATGCAGAAATTAAGTTACTTTGCTTTTCTCAGTTACGCCAGATGCAGCACACAAGAGTTTTGATTTCTACAGCTATTGTTTCCAGTTTTCATACAAATTTCCATCAAGTATCAAGGGCATTGGTAAATTTGGTGGTAGAACAGCTGCCATAATGAAGACAGTCTACTGTTTTGAAGTGCAATGGCATGTTTTGCATTATTTGCTTGAAAACACAATCACAACTATAAAATTAATTGGATAATAGCATTATTACTGAGTAGTTTCTGGTGGTTACTAAGCATACAAATGGTATTTTGAAAAATGTTTCTGCTCATTTACTGCTGTCTTCACACTGTTTGATAGCATCACATTGAATTTTGATGTAAATCATTCTTTCCTGAATTACACCTTGTGGTTTGGGGGCACTTATAAGTTACACTTTCATCCTGATTCCTTTTTGTTGATTGCAAATGTGTAGCATCACCAGCTGTTGCAACACTTTCACATCAATATTTGGTCATTTTGCAAGTAAAGTAGAGCCATATAGAACACTGTCACTGGCTCCAGTCTAAACTGAACCACTTCTGAATGCCATGAGCTTTACTTCATCCCCTGCTGTACACCACTCAATATCTGTTGCTTCTTTTCTGTATAAAAGCTGACAATTATGGAGGTATTATAATAAAGACACACAGAAGAATCAGCTGCCAAAGATGGAAGGCCACATGACACACTGCAAGCACTCAGCCTTATGGGTACTGAGTACTTAAAAAGATATAACTACATGAATATATATGACCTGTAGCTAACCATTCTCATGCATCACATTATAGTCCCACCTCTTGAGAACTACTGGAGCATGAAGAGAGGAAATGGTAAACCCCTAGGAGAAAACTTCTAATGGCTGTCTGGGTGATGGGCATTATGTATTAATTCTCTTGCCTGGATGGGGAATGAAAGGGCATTGATCCAACATTCCCTCAGATGGTCAGCTGATAAGGGGAAATAAAAACACCTTTGAAAAGGCTGCTTTACACAGATTGGTTATGATAGTTTTTGTTTTATTTGGCTGGGTTCAATGAAGGCATGTTCAGAAACATGGAGCTGGATTCATGAATGCCCAGACATTCCGCTAAGCCACTCTGCATGATGAGAAAGCTGTTTAAGATTTAGCAAACAGAAACATATATCATTACCACCTGTAAGACAAGGGTTAGTGGCTGAATATGCCAATGAGTAAAGTGCTGAAATGTATGCTAATGAAGCAAATAATTCTAGTGGATTGATTCAAAAATGCATAAAATGGGAACCTATATGTCATGCTTGCTTTAGCCCTGAATTCCAAGACATGTTGGAGTACAGCCACAAGGAAACTTTAAAAATGTTAGGGATTGCTTAAACCATTATAAATCTGTATGTGCAAAAGGCTCTAATACAACGTGGTATTGCTGCTGCTGCTAGACCTTGGCGTAGAAGGCATACGGTGTTCAGACTATGTTTGACCTACCATAGACTTTATGAAATAGACAATAAGTATTATAGGGTAGATAGGGATAATGTAGAACAAATAGTGAACATCTCTCATCCTTACCTGAGGCCCCACGGGAATCATGGAGAGCACATCCCATTGGAAACTAAGGTATGTGTAGCATTACATATAATTGTTATAAAGACTTCTCAAACACCCACAAGAGATAAAGTTGGGGGTGTCACAGGCCTCTAGAATACTCCACCAATTTCTCAATGCAATGTTGCAACATTTGGGGGAGCATATTTGGTTTCCATGTACCCAAGCAAAGAAAAGAGAGCTACCACCATGCAAATTTTTTATATCATGTCACATTTTCTTGATATTCTATGAGCCATAACACTGAATAAAAACTTCACCTGCCGAACTGGAAGGAGGTACATAAACAAGAAAGACTAACACTCCATTAACTGTCAGGTGGTCTTCTTTCCACAAGGCTTCATCTATAATATGTGTGCAGGTACCCTGGCAATTTTCACAGCTCCCACATATGGCACAACTGTGACCTATGCCTAAGGTTTTCAAGGGGAGACTTTCCACAAAGACATCTAATGGGGATGCACAATATGTACTGAAACTGTGGTTCATGACTCTCATTACAGACCCACACAACCCTACTGAACAAGATTACAACAATGTACATGCACAGACTAGAAATATCACAGCGCATGCATTTGCCCTAACCAAATCATGTTTCTGGTATCTAGACACATCTAGAGATGCCCTGCAGTATGACCATGCTACCTCTGCCAAAATACAGATCATCTTTGCCATCTTACATAACATCATACTCAGAAAACAGTTGTAGCAGTGACCCTCAATACAGAGACAGCAGATTTAAGCACACAGTCTGGGCCAGCAGATACAGATGAGGGGTCAGAAGAGGAAGCCACATCTGGGGATGACAATAGCAGACAGAGGCATGTACAATATTCTATGATACTGGCTAAGAGGCAGCAAATTGCACACACACTCACTGTGCAATTAAACAAAGAGCTAAGCAGATACAAACAACAGAAATACCGTACATGCAAACCTGCCAGCCTTTACTTATCCCTCATGTACTAGCTGGTTACTGGGAGCATCAGACTTAAGGCAGCCCCAGACAACAACATTCTCAGCAGCAGTAACAAAGGTGAGTGATGAACCTGTAATGAACAGATAAATGTTTACCTTTTAATTATGTACAGCACATCAGTAACAGCAGACTATTATACAGGAATGTCATTATATATGAGTGATATATGCAACATACAGACCAAACCTCTATGACGCTTTTAAATGAAGCAAAAGTATGTTTTCTGCATATGTTTATTATAACCTGTGTTTCATGCCAAACTAGCCCCATGTAAAACAAACTCAAACTATGTAGGGCAGTGTCACCATCATCCACATAGGGAGTTGATCGAGCATAATTACAGAGTTCCACAACTACAAAAAAAAATTATTTAACACAAATGAAGAGTTTTTCACCAAGACATGCTTAGCCTACTCACTATTGTGCATCAGACATAAGTAGCCCAATCAGATACCCCAACAGGGATCAAGACAATCTCAGCATTATCTGCACAAGGGATTGAACAAGCAGTAATACGTAAGTAATAATCTGTGCTACTGCAACTATCACTACTACCACCACTACCACTGCTACTACCACTACCATTACTACAACCACTACCACTGATGCAACCATTACCATTACTACCACCACTACCACTATTACCACCACTACCACTGCTACAACCACTACCATTACTACCACCACTACCACTACTACCACCACTACCACTGCTACTACCACTACCATTACTACCACAACTACCACTACCGCTACTACCTCCACTACCACTGCTACTACTATTACCACCATTACCACTACTACAACCACTTCCATTGCTACAGCTACTACTACTACTAGTACCATTACTAATACTATTGCAAGTATGAATACTACAACTAATAACATTGTTGAGCTTAAGCAGACTAAAACAAACTGAAACTCAGTACTTATACTGATGAAAACCAGCATTTAACCAAGCAATTACTAGCTGTCCACTCTGTGCATCAGTCACAGGCAACCTTAAGTCACATAAATGAGCAATGGGCAGAGCACAGTCATTATCACTTGCACAGGGTGGAGCTGTTACAGAAGGGCAGACCTGACAAAAAAGAAGAGTGTGTGTGTGTGTGTGTGTGTGTGTGTGTGTGTGTGTGTGTGTGTGTGTGTGTGTGTGTGTGTGGTGGCATAGGAAATGTAAGATGTGCTGTCTGTGGGTCTGAAGGAACAGAAGCAAAGCATTTGTGCTAGCACTATGCCCTGGTATCCTAAACAGGTGTGAGCTGTGCATGGTAGATGATTCAGTTCATCTTTGCTGCCAATGACCATGAAAACTACCTCTTCTAGGAGTTGCACTGCTAGTTCCATGACCCTGGCTAGAAGTTAGGGTGCTACCTGAATGTGAACAATGTCTGCTGGATATATGTGAATGGCATACGTGGAGCACTGGTAGTGGACACCCTAGGGCTGTCTTCCACTTTTGCCCCCACATCTATGACAACCCTGGGTAACTACTCTGATCTGCCTGGATCCCTTACAGTTGACAGGAACTCCTCCTTTTCAGTGAGCAGTGGTTCGGTAGCAGGCCCACACCCACTAACTCATTGTTCCTGTGCCGCAGCCTTGGCTCTGTTGATAACATTCTTGATCATATCACTGGCCCTATGTCTAAAAACATTGTAGCCATGCCCATGACCACCCACAGCATTGACCACTTGCCACCAGACACTATCACAGAAGAGCTTGCCAGCTGAGTGATAATCTCAGATCCATGCCTCACAAAGATGGAGAGCCTGGACAATTTGCTCATTCTCAGCATCTGAGAATAGAGGTTTGTGTGGGATTGACACCTTCTTTATTGGTTTAGGTGCATTATCCCTGTAGTGAAATAAAAAAGAACTAGATCAGACACAACATACAATAGGGGCTGGGACATTCAAGCTGATCTAACACTGGGCAACAAAAAAAGAATTATTCAGGTATCACCATTAAAATGATAATAGCATAACTGAATATGATCTATGCAAGACTGATATTATTCTTCATATTTCCCTCTCCTCATTGGCAAGAGCAACTAAAAAATGGAACAAAAACATATGTCACAGATATAGAACAGCATAATTTAACTTTAACATACACAAGCTTCACATGTCAGATGTGTCAACATCCTAAGAATGTTGTCAGAAAGCCATAAGTTAAAAATAAAAGAGCAGAGCTATAACAACTGTTATATGTTCATGACAAATACAACTTTGCAAACTGTAGACAGCACCCATTTTACAAAACTGAAGCATTCTAAAATAAATATGTAAGCAGTATTTGTATAGAACATAAGTCAAAACATTGCAACTGCTAACCCTGTATGATAACAGAAAAAACCCTAACAAGCATAGCAGGCTGCTTTGTGCGCAGCTGCATATGTCGTCACTACCCCTGGCACATTCTTGACATTGGTTGGATAACCTGCAAATTCCGAAGGAGGTCACTATCTAAGGAATCCACACCTGATGAAGTAAACCAAACAAAAATGTATAGGCTGAGATTTCAGAAACGTTAATGTGTATTGGGATTTCTATGTGCTGTGGTTTCGTGCAATAAATTGTGTTTTAAAAGTGCTTGTTTCCTGCTTCCTTGGGCACCTTGGACTTTGGTTTTGAGTGGATGCTGGTGCTTTTAACATAATTTTTGAGGCTGTATAGAACATAACATACTTTGGCAAATCAAAAGACACCTCCAAAAATTATCATGAACGTTACTGTTCTAACACAATATATACAAGTTCTGAACTGGCTCAGAATCAAACATATCTTAATGAATGCACTTATTATTTGTGCAGTACTTGCCATGGAGTAGCACAGACCACAGCTTTTTCCCATTATAAGTCCTAAAACTCAAAAAATAATTACGCATGCACTAATACCATGCCATAGGTCACACAAATAAACCTAGCATTAGTGCAACTCAGTAAGTGTTTGTAGCAGACTGAAAGTAATGTCAGTGCCTTCTATTACTTGCGAATGGTTTCCTGGCTTATAGTATTAATGATATGAGTTCATTGCAGTGATTGTGACACTGGCATGTATTACCTTCCCACCTGTGTCCCACTGAAGTGGGACCATTGGCCACATCTTTGCAGATCAGTATCTAGTACTCTACATTGGTATGACTACATATAAGTTAAAATAACATATAGGTGATAATTTATCAGATATTAGAAGGCAAAATACAAGCAATGCCTTCTATAGACAGAGATAATAATAAATAGCATACATTTTAATTTGCTGTATTAGAAGTACTACACAAAAGAATAAAAGGTGGTGATACAAAGTTACTATTAGAAAATAAAGAATATAAATAGATAAATGTATTTAAGCTTAATAAATACCTGGATCTGAATTCTGCCATCACATTAAAACCAGTGTTAAAAACAAGGCACTTTAGTATTTAACTCATTAAGGATTTTTTTATTCATATGAATTTTTTAGTGAAGTCTTTTTAGTCATATGATGTTATATAGCTTATATAAGCATTTTATTGATTTAAATTATCCTTTAAAAACTCGAGAAAGCATTTGCAAAAGTTGTAAGCTTGTTTAAGTGAATAAAAGTTTGTGTGGTTATATAATAGTGAGCTCTATTTATCATGGCACACAAGTAGATGTTTGTAAAAAAAATATTTTTTTATTATTTGGCTCAAGTTTAACCTGAAAACTGGTCATCTTAATTTGTTAATGAATACCCAGAATGATATTCATTGTTGTCATATGGAACCGGGGGGGGGGGGGGGGGACTAACACTGCATTTCCAGTTATAAGACTCCTTAAGTAGATTTGCAAACAGACAGAAAATATGCAGAATTTCTCCAGTCCCCATAAACTTTAGAATAAGTTGCATTATTTTATTTAAGGCTTTCTGAATCCTGCCATGATGTAAAATACATATGTATATATAATATGAAGATATATACATATGTATTTTACATATGTATATATATTCATATTATATATACATATGTATTTTACATATGTATATATAATATGAATATATATATATATATATATATATATATATATATATATATATATATATATATCCCGGTCCATGCGAGGCAGAGCACCTCGCTGGCTCTGTTCAAGAGAAATCTTGAGCTGTGGATGGGAGATCGTAGGTTTACCCCGAGAATCATCTCTGTCTCACTGCTGGACAGAGGCACAACAAACTAATAGGCACAGTATTTTTTCATATAAGGGGTGGCGTAAGCCACAAAAATTTGGGCTAGGCCTATAAATGCCTTAGGGCAGATAGCCTAGTATAAACCTATGAACCTATGAATGTGCATCTTTTTGGTTAAACTGTTACTAATGCAAAGTAACTGTTGATTTTTTAAGATATTTTTCTTGTTGTATATTGCATAACATTTTAATAAGGTCCATACTTTTCATAAGATTTCTACAAGAAATAACTTACAGGGATTTGTTATGCTATCATAATTATAATTTAATTTCCGACCCATTGTTTTTGTATAAAATAAATGCTGAATTCTGACAGAAGGCCAACAACTATTCCAGAAAGTTATTTTATTGGCAAACATTTATTTTTGTTTCTTATGCCCTGTTTTGTCATCACAAGTTAACTTTTGTTTCTCATTGTTATGGCTAATGGCTGGAATAATTTACAGAATTCCAGGTTTGGTCTTTCTGCTAACCACTTCACCAGTTATGTTGTTTCTCTTTAGAAAATCTACTGCTCATAACATGAACAGAATGTTTTACATTTCAGCAGCACAACACTGGGAAATATATTAGTTATCTTTCTGGTAGAATGTTTTTCTAAACGCAAACTGAACTCTTTATCCTGCACTTCCACAAAACTAACTTCCCATGTAGACCTTTTCCATCTTTGTTAAAGAAAAGTGTATAGCCTGAAAGCAGTCCATGGGACAGTAACATACAGTATGTATCCCTTGATCTGTCATGTGAGAATGGTGTATAGGTATTGCCAATGTAGGCAAACATAGAACAGGTTAAACTGTAGTTCACCTTATCATCCTGAAATGAGTGCATTCTTTAGCTTGTGGAGAAGCATCTCACAAATTATTTCTTCTTATGACTTGAAATCACAAGAAACTGATAAAACAGGTTTATATTGTTTACAAATTTTGAGAAAGCAGGAAATGAGCCAATAGGTTGACATTTCTGTAAGCATTTTTTTTTTATTTAGGATTTTTTCCCCATCAAAGCAATCTAACTGAGTGGGAAAATATTAAGATGATCGTCTTTCTGCCCATCTGTACATCTGAAAAAACTAAATTGTGGGTGTGATGTTACACATTTGGCTATGTCAAGGTCATAGTCTCTATTAGGTCTGTGTAATGCCTGAACTCACCCAAGTTCCAGTTTCAGTGGTCATACTAACAGTTACCTTCACAGTACATGCTAAATATACAATAAAATGTGTGGTAGGATTCTACCACATTCCCATGAGTTTCATCAATTTTTCTACTGCTGAAATTGGATTATTTGTTTCATAAGTAGTATGAACTGTGTTGTTTTAGTGTGTTACCTACACAAAGTAAATACCCATAGCTTTTAATACACACTATTATAAACAATCTGAAAAGTGAAAAAAAAGTGAAATAATAAGCATATACTGTGCTGTATGTGGTATGGTGCACATTCACAGTAAAAATTAATAAATATGCATGTGATACACATCTTAAAACTGAAAAGCGATTTCTTACCTCACACTCTTTAGCACTTTACCATGGTTCTTGTCACATATATCAGTAAGCTCAGTTTACCAGAAAAAGGTCAAGTGTTACCAGTTAATGGTGCTACAAAGAAATTTGTGTCATAGTATTACAAAGGATAATTACGTACACTGAATGACAGAAATAAAACCTCATGCCAACATTCTGAAAGATAAACAACTTTAAACTGTTTAAAATAACTGCAGCACTGTTTTTCATAAATTTTGTTTGAAGGGCCTTTCTGTTCATCACAGTATGTCATCCAGTGGTGAGTACTGAAAGAAACAAATGGAAAACTGGCACATAGGTATTGGGTACTAACTCGAGCATTACCACACATTGAACATATCACAAACAGTACCTACGGTCCCAATGGCATACAAGTCCAAATGTAAAACAGAATATTGAATATTGGTTTCTTCCATTTAGTAAGTACTTTGAAGATTAAAATTTGTGTACTGCCTATAAAAATAATTGGAAAATATGTTCTCAATTCTGTGTAAAGCTGCCCTTTGAACCAGAGACTATACGTTTTAAAAGAACTTTCTGTACAATTAAAGCATTTAATGCAATAAGCTAGTATGTATCTTTGTTTTATGTGCCAGCTGTAATTTGCCATTTATTGTTTATTTGTTCAGATATGCTATTGTTCTCTTGAATAATTATGGAGAAGGAATCAGATTACTTCTGAATGATTCTGCTGTCTGTGAACAAAAAGCAGAGCTTTAGATGACAGATGATGGCCACATAAACTAAGTTTCACAAACAGCTCATACTTTAAAGAGTATTGATGTGGCAACTGTCTAAAGCACAAAACATGTGTGTGTGAGAGGGAATGTGTTTGTCAGTCAGTCTCTCTGTCTGCAACTGTGGTGATGCAAAACGTGTATGCTTGTGTCTGTCTGTCAATCTGTGTGTGTAACTGTGATGAAGCAAAATGTGTGTGTGTGTGTGTGTGTGTATGTGTGTGTGTGTGTGTGTGTGTGTGTGTGTGTGTGCGTGTGTGTGCGTGTGTGTGTGTGCGTGTGTGTGTGTGTGTGTGTGTGTGTGTGTGTGTGTGTGTGTGTGTGTGTGTGTGTGTGTGTGTTGAGACTGTGATGAAACTAAGGAATGTGCGCATGACTGTGTAAGCATGAAACTGTGTGTAAGTATGTATATACTGTTTGAAAGCATGAAACCATATGTGTATATATATGAATGCATATTTATTTATTTATTTTACATTTGATAACCAGGAAAGTCCGACTGGACACAGGTCCATTTTCAGTGGAGGCCCAGGGAGAAAAGCTCCAAATACAGTACAGTACATAAGTGAGTATTTCAGCTTACATCTAAGAATACATTTCAGCATGCAATATGCAGATATTAACAACCTGTTGATGAAAGGAATATATACAGCACATTACAAGACTACATTTCAGCATGTAATAGGCAGAGTTTAACAATTTCTTGTTGTAAGGAATGTATGCAGTACATTATAAGATTAAAAGTAGTACAATAATTGAGAAAAAAAAGTACAAAAATGTTGATAGGAGTTAATTCTGAAAAGCCCTTATGTTTGGGGTGGAACAGGTATACCTCAGTAACTAGAGGAAGAAACAGGTGATCCTTAGCAGAAGAATTCATGCAGCAGTGCAGTGGCGTGGTTTAACCTGGGGAGTCACAAGAGTTTTTTTTAAATTGGAAGGCAGAGGTTGTAGAAGTTATGTGGTTTGGGAGTTGGTTCCAGATTCTGGCTATAGTGCAGGCAAAAAGAAATGTACCGGCATCATTTTTGTGTTTGATGACATTTATAAGGTTTTGGTTACTAGATCTTAAGGTTCTGGTGGTTGTGTAGGGCTGAATTAAATACTGTAGTGCTGGGGATTTGTCAGGCAAGTAGTAAAGTTTGTATGCTGTTGAGAATTAAGTAGCAGTAGTTGGGGCAGCTCAAGCCAATTGAGTTGCTTGAGGGTAAGACATTGATGGGATCTAGGAGAGGCCTCAGATGCGAACTTGGCAATCTTGTTGTAACAAGATTCCATTTTGTTAAGTTCGGTGTGGTGAAGATTTGTCAGTATAGGGGAGGCATAAAGAAGGAAAGAATCATAAGAGATGAGTTCTTGCAATACTGGATTTGGTATTCTAGGTCATGAACTGTTTTCTTCTATAAAGGAGACCAAGCTTTTTATTTACTTTCTTGATTGTTTGGGCTGTGTGAATTTCAAATCTGAGGTTATCGATTACTACCCCTAGCAGTTTTGTGTGGGTTGTTGGGGTGATTTTGATGTTATCTTTGGAGATTATGGTGAAATCACTTAGATGAGGAGGTCTACCAGGGCCAAAGAGAATTAGGTTTTTTTTGGGATTAAGAAGAAGTTTGATGTTGGTGAACCATGCTTCAGCTAAAGCAAAGTTCTTTTGAGTTATGGTTCGTAGTTCCTTTACGGTAGGGGCGGCACATATAATGATGGTGTCATCTGCGTATTGCACTACTGTGGCAGAGAGTGAGGACACAGCTATCTGGTTTGTAAATAGGGAGAACAGCAAAGGACCAAGAATGGATCCTTGTGGGATGCCTAGGATACTGGTAATAGGGAGGACAATTGGTCCTGCCATAGCACTGCTTGTTGACGGCCTGATAAGTAGTTACTAAACCATGATATAGTGGAAGAGTTTATGTTAAGGGTAGCTAATGTTTCAAGAAGCCTGCTATGGTTTATCATGTCGAAGGCTTTAGATAAGTCTAGGAATATGGAGGATATGAATAGTCCCTTGTTTCTATGGTGATTGACTATGCTGGTACATGAGAGTAGTGCTGTGGTGGTGCTATGGGAAGGTCTAAAGCCGTGCTGATAATTGGATAATAGGTCATTTTTCAGGAGGCACTGTGTTAGTTAAGAGTGAACTAGTCTCTCTAATATTTTTGATAAAGGTGATAGAATTGCTATTGGGCAGTAGTTGGTGAGCTCTAGGGATTTACCTCCTTTGTGGAGTGGAATAATATGTGATATTTTCCACAAGGTGGGTCCTGTACATTCAGATATTGACCTATTTATGAGAATGGATATGGGATAGGCTATGGCCTCAGCTGTTATCTGAAGGAAGTCAGCTGGAAGTTTGTCTGCTGCCAGTGTGGTTGGTTTAATTTTTAGGAGTTTAGTAATAGTTTTAGTAGGCACTGGGTGTAGGGAAAAGCTATAGGGATTGTTTTGTTCATTGAGGTGGATATGAGTGAGTTTTGGTATGGGGTCGGTAGTACAATTTTGGGTGTAGGCCAGCTCTTGGATTGTTTTAGTAAAGAATTTGTTGAATTGTGTGGGGTTGTTATCATGGTTACTTGGTAATACAGGGGTAGGGGGTGGTAGATTTTCCAGGGTACAGTAAACTAATTATTGTGGCCCAGAGGTTTTGAGGGTTATGAGCAAATTTTTCTTGCATGGTTTTATAGTAATTAGTTTTGTCTAGTTTAATCTGCTTTTTGGCCTTGTTGCGGAGTTATAAATAGATTTGTTTCAAGGAAATGGTTTTGTGTTTATGAAATTGTAACCAGGCTTTGTCCCTATCTTTCATTATAGTTTTTGTCTCTTTTGTTAGCCAAGGAGTGTAGTTAGTTTTCACACTAATGGTTCGGGATGGTGCATGTTCATTTAGGATTTTAAGGAAAGTTGAGTTAAAGTATTGCATGGCTTCATCCAGAGGTAGTTGAGTTAGGGGAGTCCATTTACTGAATTTTAGTGCATTGATTAGGTCACTAGCTTTGAAGTTCTTTTTGTTCCGTACTACCCTTAGAGTGGGTTGGGTGGTGTGGTGGGATCTGTTCCTAATAAGGTAGGTTGCTTGATGGTCACTCAGACTGTCTGGGAGACAGCCTGACTGTTGTATGAGAGTGGGGTATGATAGCAATATCCAGTCTAAGATGGACTGTAATTTGGATGTCTTGTCAATTCTAGTGGGGGTAGATATAATTTGGGTAAACCCATGTAGGTTGATATGGATAGAGGGGTTGTGATTCGAGCAGTCAGACCAGTCAGTATTAAAGTCTCCTAATAGTATGGTTTCCTGTGGAAGGGAGGTAGACATCCAGTATAGCAGGCTTTCCAGTGTAGTAATGTTATTGCCTGGTGGGATATAGCCACCTGCAATAATTATATCTTTTCTGAAGTTTAGTTTTAGTTTAGCAAATATTAGTTCTATATCTTTGACTTATTGGGGATTGCACTCAAATTGTTCTATAGTGAGATGATTTTAGAAAACTATGGCTATGCCTCCTCCTTTTTACCCTGTTCTGTCATTATGTATAATATTATATCCAGGGGGGGTAATCTCATTATTGTGATGTTGTGGCTTAAGCCAAGTTTCAGTTAACTCAGCTATCTCTGGTTTGTATAAGGCTAGCAGGGCATGAAGGTCCTGAATTTTGTTAAGAATACATCTTACATTCATGTTTAAGAGGAGGAGAGAAGAGGGGTGGTCTCAGGTGTAGAGCATTTGTCTGATTTAAGTTAATTGTGACTGATGAGTTGGGACCTGGATTAGGGTGTATGTCTCCAGAGCAGGAGAGTGTTTGGAGTAGGTGTAGGTAGAGTGTATTAAGTTTGTGTAGTATTCTGGCTTGTTTTTGGGAAGAGTGAGGGTTATTTTTATTTGTTGGTTTATTATAAAAGTATGAAAGAGGTTGGGAGGAGGTGAGGTCAGATGGTGATATAGGGAACATTCTTAGTTTTATAGAATTGGCTGTGGATTCTGTTTGCCATTGTGTTGGGGTGCTGATATAAAGTTCAGTGTGGTAGGAGGAGAGGATGGAGAGCAGGAGTAGAGATAAGATAGTGAGTATAATACTAGTTTTAGAGGTTGGGTATGCTGTGGGGAGTACATCTTATAAGTTTAGGTAGAGTTGGGTATGTATAGGAGTAGGAAGTATAGCTGTGGAGAAGTAGTATCTATAGGTGTAGAGGTTGGGAGTTGTTTAAGGGTGTAGTGTTCAGGGTGTGGTGAAGTGTTTTGTATGGGCAATGGCAGGTTTGAAATGATTGGGTGGTTGGGAGTGTTAATTAATGGAGTTTGTGGTTTATAGCTATATGTTTGAGTGATATAGGGTGGGTGGGAATGGGGTAGGGTAGAGGAGCGGAGTGAGCGGAATGAACATAGTGGGGCAGCACTATCTGTAGAAGCAGCAGTTGTCAAGGAAACCAATCAGTAGAATTTCCCCTGGAGTCCACTGTGGAATCCACTACAGAAACAACTGGAAACACTACACCTTCATTTCTAAGAAAGGTGAGTCATCAAAAGCTAGTCCTTCCCTCCCTTACTTCCTTCTAGCACATTGTTCTCAATCTTTTCAAGGGTCAATATCATGTGGCTCACAGGCTGCATCCAGCCCACAGCCACTCCTGATATAGCCAGTGAAAGATTTCACCTATTAATTATATGGGCTGCAAGATACTGAGATTGTCAGTAATGCCTTAGGTACTAAGTGTGATGCAGTGTCATAGCTGTAGTCTTTCTTCAAGCCTTAATGCAATCATTTGAGAGCAGCAAACTACACCTTTCCTAGGTGCACTGTACTCTGTACTCTATAGTGTAGTCACATATCATTTGAGAGGGTCTGAGAGTTGTTAGTGGTGAGACTGTTGCATTGTAGTTGCAGTATAACAAAATTAATACAAATAAAAAAAGTTAGTGACAACATATACATTATTTGCTCTTGCTTCCACGTTGCCTGCAACTTGTCTTTCAATTTGCCATGTGTTTTTGTATAGATCTCTAAAGTTTGTACAGATTTATAGCTCTGTAATAAACTGTATATAACTTTCTGTTCTTTACATTGTGATATACTCAACAGGGCTCTATCTGTAAATGTTCTACTGACAGTGCACTACTCTAGAAAAGAAATGCAAAACAAATATAAAATACAAACACTAAGCTTGTAAAAATCTTTACACACTAAAGACTGCCTGCAAACTGAATTTTCTTTTTTTAATATTCTTACTATAATTAACTTGTTCAGAAATGCATTGATTGAAATACATAATTGTTTTACTTACGAATAATGCACTTCAGCTTTGGCAAGTGGCAGTATATACAACCCTTGCAGAAACATAGCTATATCTGGAATTTAAAAAAAATGCATTATAACTTTTGGCAAATAAAGGCCATTAACAATAAATTATGAAATTTGCTAAAGCCACAAGCATGAGTAGTATTCTCTTTTTGTGAATTAGCTTATTGTATCATTCAGTAAAAGGTGTTTGATGTTACCAGTAAACAAAGGGGAAGAACCATCAACCTTATAACCATTAAGATTACAGCAGTCCACATTATAATGCAATAAAAATACACTAGTTCTATTGACATGTGGCTCAAAAGCCACTTTGCTATATGTAAAAATACTATTCACGGATAAAATAGGGCCAAATTTATCATTACGAAAGTTACTACTTCACTAGCAATCTTTTGAAGGAAAAATGCATCATAATTTCTCTCTTGAAATAATTTAAATAGAAATTTTGTCAAGTTAAGAAATTTGGATCATAAGAAGTAAGTCTAGAAGCACAAACTAATTGCCATTTTACAACATTTTTCTTAACAAACTTGGGATGACTACTTTAAAGTACAGATATTTATTAGAGTATGCTTTCTTATTAAAGACAAAAGAAAAAAAAAAACTGCCTCAACATGATTGACTTCAACAACTGAACAAATGTCTAAGCTTCTGGTGTCATTCTAAGGGGATCCAGAATCTGTCTGCCTGGGACGACATGGTCGACATACCAAGATGCTTTGCCAAAGATGGCCTGCACCTGTCAACCTGTGATTCTGAATACTGGCTAAGGCTCTTGCCGCCCCTATAGTACCTTTTTAGGCAAGGTTCAAATGACAAATTCACCACCGTAACAGGAACAGGCAAGCAAAAAACTGAGGGTAGTGCTACTCAATGTTAGAAGTCTAAATCTCAAAATGCACTCCCTCAAGGCACTCCTTAAAATGGAGAACATCGATATCTGTGCAGTGACTGAGACCTGGTTCAAGGCACCAGAGAGCACCCCTGCATTACCAGGCTATAACTCATACCATGCTTTTCGGCCACCTAACCTGGACCGGAACACCAAAGGTGGAGGTGTGTCCATATTCATTAAGGATATCCACACCTCCAGGCTAGTTGCTCAGCATAATGCATCCAAGGTTATCCAAGTGTAACTAACTCTGGTCAAAACTACAATTAAAACTGTAGCTTGCTACAGATTCCCCACCATGCCCCAGGATTCCCACTCCTCTTTTCTTGATATACTGGAAAATATTAGGGTTCAACCAAACACCCTAATAATGTTTGATTTCAGCTACCCCACCATTAACTGGGAAAACTACTTATGTACCAACTCCTTCACTCAACGCTTCCTGGAATTCATAAAGTCCAATGCCTGGATCAACATATCCACACCCCCACAAGGGACAACAATATCCTAGACCTAGTCATTACCAACATGAGTGACTGGTGTTCCACACCTGAATTCAACTCATTGTTGGTCAGTTCTGATCATAAGCTAATCACCCTAGATATCCACATCCCACCCCCACCCCCCATTAAGGAAACCATGGTAAAAAATTCTCCAAAGCCAACTTCATGCTTCTTAAGACAGAAGTGGCAAACTTCATGAGACCCATGCAGATGGACAATACAGTTACAACAGCTGAATCCTACACAGATGCAATCTATAAGCACTTACACAAGTGCATGAATTGTGCTATCCCAAACAGATGTTATCCTCCAAAAAAGGAAGTCAATCTGGTGGTCCCCTGCCATAAACAAATTCTACAACAAAAGGAAGAAACTGTTGCAAAAGAGAGTAAAATCCCATGAGTAGAGGAGCTCCCTGGTCAGCCTCAGTAAGAAGCTGAGATCCCTTATAAGATCCCCCAAAGCTAGCTACAAAAACAAAATTGCCACTGATTCCAGGGGCAACCACAAAGCATTCTATAGCTATGTCAAGAATCTCAATGGCAACACCCAGATCTGCTCTGGTTTACAGCACAATGGCACAAATATTACAGAACCAACTGATATTGCCAACATCTTGGCAGATAGGTTCAGTGCTAACTTTACCCACCTCTCACCCTCTAAAGGGCCCATATCTATACAGGAAGAATGCAGAGTCCCTGTAATCACAACTATGCAAGTAAAAGCTGCACTCTCTAAAGCCAAAAACACATCATCCATGGGAACAGACAACATCCAAGGCTGCGTTTTACATGAACTTCAGAATGAACTGGCTCCCCATCTAAGCACAATGTTCAAGCATAGCCTCACATCAGGATTTGTGCCCACTGAGTGGTGCACAGCAACAGTTATCCCACTCCACAAAGGGGGAGCCACCACTGATCCCGGGAACTATCTCCCTATTAGCCTGATGAGCCTGGTCTGTAAGGCCATGGAATGTATCATCATAGAACTCATAAACAAAGACATTGGTAACCTCCAGACTCTGGACCCCACCCAGTTCAGGTTTGTGAAAGGCAGATCATGCCTCCTGGACCTGATCGACTTCTTTGAAGTAGTCACCAAAGCCGTAGATGAGGGTAAGGTGGTTCACACAGCCTATCTTGACCTCGCCAAGGCTTTTGACACCATCCCCCATTCTGGAATTATAGCTAAACTCATTAAACTAGATATAAATCCCTATGTCACAGATGGGTTGCCAACTGGCTCATTGACAGAACCTACACTGTAAAAGTTGCAGACTCCAAGTCTGACTTCAAACCAGTGACAAATGGAGTACCACAGGGTTCAGTCCTGGGACCTCTCCTGTTTGGTATCTGCTTCTCTGAAGTACAGGCTAACACAGAAGCCCTTTGGCTAATGAAGTTCGCAGATGACTGCAAGTCAAGTCCCCAAATGATGTGGATATCCTACACAAGGGCATCACTGAGACAGATGCCTGATGTCAGAGCCATGGCCTCAAGCTCAATGCCAAAAAGGGCATTGTCATCCCCTTTGGTAAAAACTCTGTACCCATATACTACCACATAGGCAGAAGTCTTCTTAATGCTGAATGTGTGATAAGAGACCTTGGGACCCAGGTGGACAGTAGTCTCTCCTTTGATAATCACATTGCCACAGTAGTCAGGAAATCCTTCTATGTGGCACATCGCATCACAAAAGGGTTCTCATCCAGGAAAAAAGAGGTCATTGTTCCCCTCTACTCGACACTCATTAGACCCATTATAGAGTACAACTCCCCTTTTGGAATGTACCTCACAAGACATCTGCAGCAGCTGGAAAGGCCACAGAAGTACCTCACAAAGAGGATTACTGGCCTCAAACAGATGCCCTACACTGACCTTCTCAAAAAACTCTATGTTAAATCCAGAGGTGTTGGACATGCTACACCTAAAGAAATCCCAATCCCTCTGAACTACACACTCTAGGGACCTAAACCTTGTCACCACAATAAACAGGACATGCTGGAGGGATATATTCCTGTCCCAGAGACTTCCTATACTCTGGAACAAGCTACCCATCTATGTCAAGCAAAGTTTCTCATTAGCACTCTTCAAGAAAACTCTTGATGAGTGGATAGGAAATAGGAAATACACCCTGGGGATCACTTCTGTGGCTCTGCTTGACAGGGGCACAGTAAAATAACTTTCTTGAGTGGCATAGACCAGGGAACCTTGTTGGCTAGGTTTACTTAGGCCCTTGGGCCGATAGCCTAGTACCTATCTATGAACCTACCTATGAACTTACCAAGTTATATGCAAAGATCTATCAGCAGTTCTATTTTGAAGTGAATTTCAAAAGACATAATTTTATTTAAATAAATTAAAAACTCATTACACTTATCAATCTCTTTCCACATAAAAGATACACCATCTATGTAACAGCAGTAGAAAATGTAAAAATGTCTTCTAAGCAGACTTGTAAATTCATTTTTTTCCTACGCATTCATTACTATATTAACATAAGTATAAACCATAATGGCCCCCAGTATAACCCCTAACACAATAATACTGCTTGTTGAATACTTAGCACTATACCCAATAAACAGCTAATAGTTTCCAGAAAGTCATTACTGATAGTGCTAAAAGAATTGATGACATTTCTAAACAAATCAATTTCGCAATTGTTGGGGATAGCAGAATATAAATAAAACATCTGCCATTATAAGAATATCTTCTTTACTGTATTCCATCTGTCTAATTGCAGTTTAAAAAGTTCCCAGTGTATTTTGTAAAATAACGTGAACAAGTAAACTGTTTAATAGATTTGTCAATAAAATATGCAAGATGTTCTATTTCCAAGACTGCAGCAGAACTAATGAGTTTAAATGGAGTACCCAAGACATTTTTTATAAATCTTTAGAATTCTGAACATCACTGGCAGTACAGTATTAGTAACAGAAATTATAAATCTCAGACTTCCAAAATAACTACCCACTCATCAGCAGCATAAGTTCAGTTATCCCAGTATGAAAAAAGAAACTGAGAAAAATGAGTGCCATTTAATTTTTTTATTTTTGGTAAAACTCAGTTACTGGCTATTAAATACACTGGCTGAATGCCAGATGCCAGCAAAGAGGAAATTTGGAAAACCTGAAAGGAAATCAGTCTGAAAAAGTGAAGAGAAAACACTGTATGGGAAAGATTTTGCAGCTGTTCAACAAAAAAAGCAGTTCAACCTTCAGCTCTGGTGCAAGAAATGGCTTTCAGTAATTTAGAGGAAAAAATTAATTTAATGTATTCAGAGGTGATTAAAATAAATGAAAGTTGAAGAAATCTATTGATTCAAACAACAAAAGGTTGGAAAAAATAGAAGAAACCTTAACTAGTCATTCAGATGAACTGATAAAACTGCAAAAATCAGAGGGTGACATGAAGAAAAGCTAGTTGAGTATCAAGTTTCAAAAGAAGAATTGTTTCAAAAAATAGTACAGTTAGAAGACAGAGTGCACAGAGAAAACTTGAGATTTTTCTGCTGTACCAAAGAAACTGGAAGGTACAGATTGTATTTATTTTAAGAAAGCACAAATAAGCAACTGGACTGGTATTTCACAGCAGAATTTGTTAATTGAAAAGGCACATTGAGTGTATGTTCCAAACCTGGCCATGAAAAAGCAGACAAGATCTATATCTATATCTATATTAGTAAAGATGGAATCATTCCATCAGAAAAAGCTGAGCCTGACAAAACTGTGGCAGAAGAGCAAAGTGTCAAAAACTAGGGACAGCAGAGGTTTGTAGAAAATACACGAGAGAAACAAATTTATCCAAGCAATCAAGGAATGTTGGGAGGCAGGTGTAAAATTGAAGACAGTTGGATACAGCAACTTAAAAGTGTTTTTTTTTTTTCTCCTGGAGGATCAAAATCATTTTTGATGTAGAACAGGCTAAGGAGGAAATAAAAAAGTTTATCCAACAAAAAAGAAGTCAACAAGCAGAAGGAGACTCTGATTCTCATTTTTCTGTCAGTAAGGTTCATAGAGAGAATTTGGCAGTGAAACCCTTTCCAGTGTTCCAAAGGAAAATGCTTAAGAGACAGAAAAAGGCAATGCAGTTGACTATAATAATCAGCAGTGCTTTGGACATAAACCAGACTCTGGTGTTGTGAGATGGAGATGAATAGGAAGACCAGCAACTCTGAAATTAATGAATAAGTGGAAGACTATAAATCATCTTATCATATTTGTAAATTATCGTTTTGCAAGAAAAAGTGGCTGAAAAATATTGGACATTTGCTGCCATTGTTAAACATGTAAGTGGACTATAAAGCATGTACCCTACTTTATATCACTTTATACCCTTAATTTATATCACTAGTGTTTATAAGGACATTAAAAGCAGGAAATAACTGTAAGTGAAACAACTTTTGTTCTTATTAGTATTTGTATAAAACATTTTGTGATATAAAATGCATGTTGTATATAGTAAAACAATTTTGTCTTGTGGGTAGTCAGAGGTATTTTAAAAGTGAAGGAAGTATTTTCAGTGGCTATTGTACATGTTAAATATATTACAGTAAACAAGTACTTTTTTAGTTGTAAGAAATATAGGTTTTACAGTATAAGAAGAAAAAAAGGCTGGACAAAAGCAAGTTTAAAGTATACTGTGATCTTGGGCTGCTGGGCTGGGGTAGGTATAAAACTGCACTGATTATATGTAGAATTAGGATATTTTCTGTTTTTATTTTACAATGATAAATGTATAGATTACTACCTTTGGCTTAAGCTGTAAATAGGTGCTTTTGTAAGCAAGTAGGCTTTAAAATAAGACAAAATTATGAATGCCATGAGAATGCTAAGCTTCTTACAACTGCAAAGATATTAGCTTGTTTGTTTTACACTGACAAATTTTCAGTGAAGACAATGTCTGCAACTGAATCAGCTGTGTATTCTTTTCTGACTCACTGCTGAGTACATTTCCATGCAGACTAAATGTCTGCAGGTATAAGCAGTTAATTGTGATTCAGAGTTTTTTGTGGTTGAAGAAAATGAAAAATTTAAAAGTACAATGGCAAGCAGATCAGGGAAAAATATGTTTGAAATTATGTGAAGTGACTAATAATGCAGTTAACAGAAATTTAGTTTTATTTAAAGATAGCAAATGCATTTTTAGCACTAAAAGTTAATGCTTTCTGAAAGTATACAAGCTGTTTTTCATAACTGGGAGGGGAATATAGCCAAGAAAAGAACAGACAGCGATCAGTGTAAGTGGGAGCACAGGCTGTAGTATGTGCTTTAGAAGGGCAGATTTAATGTTTGGTTAGATAATGCCTGTATGTGCAGTTGTCAATTTAGGGCAATTGTTCCCTTCTGGAAGGTTAAACTTTATGTTTTAAAGCTGTACATAGTTTTATGTGTCTGTTCCAAGTTAATAGGGGTTGGGGTGCTTTGTATTTACTTTTTTGTTTAAGGGTTTTTATTAAAGCAAAAAGTCTTGAAACATATAACATAGGTTCAAATGGAGATTAGAAAAAAACAACTGTTCAGAATATCAGCCTGTCGGACATTAGTATATGCAGGTAAAACAAAAGCTGTAAATACACAATAAAAAAAACTTCATGTATAATAGGTGAGAATGATAACTTTTTCATGACGGCTATGCTGTCCATAATATCTTGGAATAAAAATGGTCTTACAGATATAGATACATGGGAAAGAGTATCAAATTATATTAAAAATGTAGAGTGCAAATAGTAATGCTGCAGGAAACACATTTGGAAAGAAGGTGGCATGTGAATTGGCATAGAGAGGATTTCAGAATGGCTATGGATATCAGCAGAATATCAGGGACAGAGGAAAAAGGGATACATTATAGTAATTGCCAGAGGGATTCACTCCAATAATGATAGATGAGGAACAAAATGACAGAGATAGTAGATCTATAGTAGTAAGGAAGTATTGTCAAGGGAAAAAAAACATTACAATGGCTTGTATTCCACTGAAAACTGCTATTACAGAGCTTAAGAAATTTTGGGGAGAAATAATCAACTTTTAGCAGGAAATAATATTTAAAAGTGGGTACTGGGAATTTGGCTTGCAATAGTAAGGCTATATCAGAGGGACCTAGAAGGGACAATATAACAAAAGAGAGACAATTTATTTGGTTAAGGGAGATGTAAATTTGATAGAAGGAACTTAGACAGAATTTATATATTATTCCCCAAGGTGTAGTAACTGGGCTAGACTAGATGTTGTTTGTCTTTTTGGCTTTTCCCGGTTAGGGGTCGCCACAGATTTTTATGGTGCCGAGTTGCCAGCCCGATGCCAAACTTTCTGCGAAGGCACGCCCATTAACGCATGTCTTTCGGAGGTCACTTCACCACAGGGAGGACATGCAGACTCCACACAGAAGGCACTCCAGCCAAGAATCGAACAGGAGAACCTCTTGCTGTGAGGCAACAACACTACCTCTGTACCACTGCAGTATCCCAACTGGGTTAGACTAGATATAAATTATATTTCACAGGAATGTAAGCATTTAATTGAAAGCTTCAAACACATATCTAATAACTATTTCTGATCAAGCACAAATAAAAACTAAGATAAAATGCAGAGTAATGAAGTAGAAATTAAACAATGATGGTTTCCCACCTACCTGTTGAAAAGAGAGGAATTTAAGGAAGTGGACACTATTCAAGAGTTATTAGGGAAGACAGAAATATATTCAGAAGTTATAGCTAGTGACTGGCATAACATGAAAATGGAGTTTAAAAACAAGGTCAAAATAAAATATATGTGGTTAAGAAGTAATATAAATTACTTATTGGGGTGACAAAGGTTAAAGTACTACAGAATAAGGGAACTCTCACAGAACAAGAGGAGAAACAAATGGAGAGTGCTAAAGAGAAAATAACAGAGTATATGGATAATATGTATGTGGTTAGAAAAATTGCAGTTAAGCAACTTTTTCTTTTTTTTTTTTGATAACTCCAGAACACAAAAGCTTTTAGCACAATGACTTAGGCAACAGAACATTGAAAGAGTTGTTGCCAAACTTAGGTAACCTATATAAAGAAAAATAACCAGAGATCCTGTAGAGGTTTTAGATATAGTCTGGAAATTTTATGAAAATTGGTATAAAGCAAAGCAAAGTGAAATCAAGAAAGAGTACAAGTAGAAATATTTATGGAAGACATAATTATGCCAAGGTTAGATGGAGATGAGGCTCAACAACTAACAGTTAAGATAGGAGGTGATGAGATAAAAACAGTGATGCATAATCAATCTTCAGGAAAGTCTCCAGGAACAGATGGCATTTCTGTGGAAGTTTGGAAATTAGGAGTGAAGAAAGTGATAAATATCTGGAAAATTTTCTTTTAAAAGTATTTTAGAAGAAGTGGATGCACCAGCATCTTGGAAGAAAGCTGTGCTGGCTGTGTTACCTAAAGATGGCAAAGACTCTTCAGACCCAGGTTCATATACAAAAACTATGATTATAAAGTGTTTACATCTATACTAGCTAAAAGAATGGCAAAGGTGTTACCAAAATTTATAGATATTGATCAATGTGGTTTTGTGGAGGGGTGGCAAACATTTTACAGCATTAATAGAACAATAATAATCCAGAGGGAAGCAGAATATAAGAAAATATCTCTTTTGTTGGTGGGTCTTGTTATCATTGTATGGAGTAAGCTGGGATTTTTATGAGCAGGACATTGGAAGCATTTGCATGCCATGATACAATGAAAAGATTAATTAGAAGAATATATGAAGGATCAGAGGCAAAAGTAAAGTGGGAGGGTTCCTCTCAAATAAGCTGCTTCTTTGAACCAGGCAGAGGTTTCCTCTTTCCCCTTTGTTATTTGCTTTATATTTAGAGTCATTTGCAAACAAAATACAGGACTTGGAAATACAAGACTATAATTGGTATGGTAATCAACAAAGGTTGGCTTTATTTGCAGATGATATTAATTTGAACCTGATAAGTCCAGAAAAGGACATCTCAGTATTGTGAAACATTGTGAGACAGTTTCAGGTCTTTCAAGATGCAAAATTAATGAAGATAAAAAAGGCTATAGCCATAAATTATGTACCCACACATGAAATGGTTCAGCAATACCAATATTTATGGGGACATGATAAGATAAGGCATTTAAGTATGGATTAAAAAGGTGACTGTTATGGCAGCTAAGGATATGTGGGAAGAGGCTAAGCAAAAGATGATACAAAAATTGAGAAACTGAGAACTCTTATTTATGGATATAGATAGTAAGATAGAAGCAGTGAAAATGTTTGGGTCTACAGCAGATATAAAAAGTGTACACAACCCTGTTAAAATCCCAGGTTTTTGTGATTCAAAAAAATGAGACCACAATAAGTTATTTCAAAACTTTTCCCACCTTTAATGTGACCTATAACCTGTACAATTAAATTGAAAAACAAACAAATCTTTTAGGCGTAAAAATATAAAAAAATAAAAAACGTACAATAAACTGGTTGCATAAGTGTGCACACCCTTAAACTAAAACTTTGCTGAAGCATCTTTTGATTTAATTACAGCATTCAGTCTTCTAGAGTACACACCTGCCATCAATTAAAGAGACCCTGATTAATCCCAAATAAAGTTCAGCTGTCCTAGTACGATTTTCCTGACATTTACTCAGTTGCCTGCTACAGCAAAAGTCATGGTTCACAGAGAGTTTACAAAGCATCAAAGGGATCTCTGTTGAAAGATATCAGTCAGGAGAATGGTACAAAAAAATTTCCACAGCATTGGATGTACCATGGAACACCGTGAAGACAGTCGTCAAAAAGTGGAGAAAATATGTGACAACAGTGAGGTTGCAAAGAACTAGACGTCCCTCCAAAATTGATAAAAAGACAAGATGAAAACTGGCCATGGAGGCTGCCAATAGACCTACAGTAACACTGAAGAAGCTACAGGAATTTCTGGAAAGTACTGGTTGTGTACTACATGTGATAATATAAATTTTTTGCTGGCAATCAATTGTTTACTCATGTAATTATTCTCGTATTTAACTTTTTTTCTTGGGGACTATACAATTATTTTTTTTTTTGTAAATTGCTATTTTTTTGCAGATTATTTGTATAAATGTTTCTTTTTTCTGTCCTTGTTATTGTCTCGGAGCTTTTCTCCTCGGGCCTTTACTGAAAATGGACATATATCCAGTTAGACTAGCCCGGTCAACAAATGTAAAATAAAATAAAATAATAAATAAATAAATATAATCTCCCATATTCTCCATATGTCTGGACTATGGGGTAGGGTTGCAAGATGGAAGCCTTTTCTTACACAGAAAAACATCCAGGCCCAGCTAAAATTTGCAAAACACTACAACAAGTCTCCCAAAAACATGTGGTAAAATGTGTTATGGTCTGATGAGACCAAGGTTGAACTTTTTGGCCACAATTCTAAAAGGTACGTTTGGAGCAAAAACAACACTTAGCATCACCAAAAGAACACCAACACCACAGTGAAGCATGGTGGTGGCAGTATCATGCTTTGGATTGCTTTTCTTCAGCTGGAACTGGGGCTTTAGTCAAGGTGGAGGGAATTATGAACAGTTCCAAATACCAGTCACTTTTGGCCCAAAACCTTTGGCATCTGCTTGAAAGCTGAAGATGAAGAGGAATTTCATCTTTCAACACAACAATGACCCCAAGCATACATCCAAATCAACAAAAGAATGGCTTTACCAGAAGAAAAGCAAAGTTTTGGAATGGCCCAGCCAGAGCCCAGTCCTAAATCCAATAGAAAATCTGTGGGGTGACCTGAAGAGGGCTGTGCACAAGAGATGCCCTTGCAATCTGACAGATTTGGAGCATTTTTGCAAGGAAGAGTGGGCAAATATTGCCAAGTCAAAATGTGCCATGCTGATAGACTCCTACCCAAGAAGACTGAATGTTGTAATTAAATCAAAAGGTGCTTCAACAAAGTATTAGTTTAAGGGTGTGCACACTTATGCAACCAGCTTATTGTACATTTTTTTATTTTTTATATTTCTTCCCCCAATAGATTTGTTTTTCAATTGAATTGTACAGGTTATAGGTCACATTAAAGGTGGGAAATGTTTTGAAATTATTTATTGTGGTCTCATTTTTTATATCACAAAAACCTGGCATTTTAACAGGGGTGTGTACACTTTTTTATATCCACTGTATATTAGAACAATGAATAATTGAAATGTTGAACGCTCTAAAGAGCGTAAATGCCAGACCTCTGAGTTTTTTTGGGGGGGGGGGGGTTTGCAAGATCGGTGTACATTGATGATTGGAATATTTGCTCTTTTCTCACTGTAGTGTGATCTTGGAATTGGTATATATATGTACCAGGGTGTGTGGGGGCACAGCCCCCCACAATAACCAATTTTCTTGCCACTTAACTCTTGCCCTCCTTCCCTCCCAGATGAATTTCTTCAATTCTTTATTAATTATTCTCCATAACTTCTCTGTGAGCTGAAAAAGTATGGCTGACATGTATACGAGACTAAAGGGACTAAAAACATTTTGGGTCTATATTAGAACAACGAATAATTAAATAGGGATGAATGCAAGTAGTGGTACAGGAAATAGGCAAGAAGGACTGAAATTTACTGGAGAAATCTGGCAAAGGAACCAAGATATTAGGAGCAAATAACTCAAGCAGGAAAGGTAATAGAGTGAGATATGGCCAAGAAGACATTTGGATTGTAGGCTAGAAACTGACTTCCATACCAGAGCATGATCCCAGAGTACAGACAAAAAGAAAGGGATAGGTGAATTTTAAGTGAAAGACCTACTCGGTAGAGTTTTTAGTTGAATCTAAAACAGAAGCAGCTGTTAAAGGGATAACTAGTAGGGTATATACAATATTGCAAGATAACTATAAAAATCAGTGGAGGTTAGAAAAGATTGGGAAGAGAAACTGGAAAAGCAATTTACAAGAAAACAATGGGTAGACATGTGTATGACTCCCAACTATGCAACCGAGTTTAGACGTTTTAGGATCATAGTTGGGTGTATTTGTGTTGCAATGTTTATACCCCAAGCAGACTTCCAAGAATTTTTCCTCAGGTAGATAGCAAATGTTAGAAGCGTGATGGAGAAGAAAGCGGTAACTGGGAACATATGTTTTGGGAGTGTAATGTGTTTGCAGATTTTAAAAATTCCCTACAGAAACATTTGGTGAGCAAATGACTTTAAGTAAGGAAATGATTCTTTTGAACTGGAATGCAGGATCTGAATTACCTAGCCTTATTAAGTTTAATTCTGCTGGCAGCCAAAAAAGCAATTACTAGAAAATGGAAATCAAAGACCAAACCAACTGTATCTGAGGTATTGAATATTACAAAAGAGATAAAAAGAACTGGAAGAGTGATCTTTAGAAAAGGGAAGGAGTAAATTACATATAAGTAAATTGAAATTGTGGGAACAATACATGCAGAATAATGTTTAGGAGGAGGAGAAATGAGGTTTAAGGGAAGGAAGGAATTGAGCAATTTTTTTGTAATGTTAGCCTGATGCTAGTAACAAAGAAAATATATGTGATGTATATTGCATTTAAATGGAAAATGTTAAAATGGTTTGTTTTCTTTTCTGTTAACGTATATTTGCCTATGTCACATGATAACGTAATAAAGGTGTTTAAAAAAAGAAAATTATAAATAGCTGAAATCCTTTGGTCACACAATAATCACACAAAAAATAATTAATACATCTGTTAAGGAGTCATAATGTCATGTAAGAACAACATTTATAAAGCAAATAATTTGTTAGAAGATGTTGCATTTTAAACAAATACAGTGGATATAAAAAGTTTACACACCCCTGTTAAAATGCCAGGTTTTTATGACATAAAAAATGAGACCACAATAAATAATTTCAAAATTTTTCCCACCTTTAATGTGACCTATAACCTGTACAATTCAATAGAAAAACAAACAAATCTGTTAGGGGAAAAAATATAAAAAACAAAAAATGTACAATATGCTGGTTGCATAAGTGTGCACACCCTTAAACTAATACTTTGTTGAAACACCTTTTGATTTAATTACCACACTCAGTCTTCTTGAGTACACACCTGGAGAAGTAGAAGGTGGCTGTCCATGGAGAATAATGGTTTTAACAGCCTATCAGAAAGTACTCCTATGGTGTAGGTTTTGGACCCATGTGTTGATACAATAGGCCTAAAGGGAAGAATTTAATATACTTTTGTGAACCTTGGGTATACATAAAATTGTAGGAATGATGGAATTGTCTTTCTTTAAAAAATTATATATATCAAGATCTATCCTTCCATCAGTCCTATGGTCCTCTCACTGATAATCTATTCTTCTGTACACTATATTAATCTGGTTCCTCGACATCTGTTGACATGTGTTTCCACCCTGAAGTATTTCTGCCATAGCCCCTGAACACTTGTGAGAATTGCAAAGTACCACACCACCATCTTGTTGGGTTGCATAAGTCATATGTTTCTATCATTTACCAAATAATTTATAATTTTTTTCTTTCATTAGGTGTCAGATGCTTATAACTCAACTTCTTCATTCTCCCAATTTTATAAAAGTCATCCAAGCATGCTTGCTTGAAACCCGAATGGTAGGATGTAGTATGGAATTAAAGGCACTCTTTTTTCTACAAATTCCTGCTGGTTTGGTATTCCTGTGGTCAGTAGTAAAACTGCCACTTCAGTTCAATGGAGGTATCTGCCAGACTAAAATGCCTGTTAGGTACAGATCTAAATCCTCTATTAAAAAGAGAGAAGTGGTTGAGGATAACATTAATATTAGCATAGTTAAAAATGTTTAGTCCTTATGGCTTAAAATCAAACCCCCATGGGCACTCAAAATCATCTCCCCCTGTTCCCCCTCCCTTGTTTATATGTAGTGGTGAATTTGTATTTATTTATTTTAGTTATTTATTTATTTAATTAATTAATTAATTAATTATTATACGTATCGTAGTATACTTAAACAATTGTTAAACTTCAGTTCTTGATACTGGAGGCTCCAAAGTGTGTTCAACAAACAATGAATTTAATTAACTTTAATTGACAAGAAATTGAATAATAGGTCAAATTATTTAGTATATATATATATATATATATATATATATATATATATAGGTACTTGATAGTCGCGGTGGTACAGAGGTAGTGTTGTTGCCTCACAGCAAGAGGTTCTTCTGTTCAATTCTTAGCTGGAGTGCCTTCTGTGTGGAGTCTGCATGTGCTCCCCGCGGTCGAGTGGCCTGCGAAAGACATGCGTAAATGGGCGTGCCTTTGCTGAAGGTTGGACATCGGGCTGCCAACTCGGCACCATAAAAATCGACTGCCAATCATTAGCAGACCGGAGTTCCGCTGTGGCAACCCCTAACCGGGAAAGGCCGAAAAGACAAACAACAACTGTGGGTACTTGATGATTTTATTCTGATGAAGTCTCAGGCAAAAATGAAAGAGCTCAATACTAATAAATTCTAATTCAAATGTTTTCTTCATGTTCATTCATTTATTTATATCAACCAACTTCCTTCATTGATACACTATACTTTGATTATTAGTTTTTTTCATATGGCATAAGTACATTAACTAGAACCTTAATATAGAAAATAAGCAAGGGGAGTTGATGGAATACTGGAATACAGAGGAAAGACAAAAAAGCAGAATTATACAATTATATATTTCTCTGCAGTTATGTTTTCTTAGAAAGACTCTAGATGTCATCCTCCAGCTTTACATACAATAAAGTGTGTGCTTGTGTGTGTGTGTCTATATATAAATATACACACACACACACACACACACACACACACACACACACACACACACACATACACACGCATACGTATGAGTGTCATTTGTTTCGTCGACACCTGGAAGTGCAGAGTTGTTTATCTGAACATCCGGTTTATCGAACAGACATCACATCCAATGCATGCTTTGTTGAAAAAGGTAAGTGGGAGGTTTACTAGGTGTGTGTGTATTTGTGTGAATATGTGTGCAATTTAGGGTTAGAATAATGAGTAGATAAAGGGTTAGTTTAAGTGTGTGTATGTGTGTGTGTGTGTGTGTGTGTGTGTGTGTGTGTGTGTGTGTGTGTGTGTGTGTGTGTGTGTGTGTGTGTGTGTGTGTGTGAAGTGTCCAAGCTGTCTTGTTTAGTGGTAGTGTTATAGGAAGGACTTTTTTAAAGTTAAGATGCATATTAGTTTTAGGGGGAGGGTTAGGGTTAGCCCCTCTGCCCACCTTAGTAATGCATGCAAACCCTTGATTCTGCCCCTAACCGTAACGCATCTTAACTTCCAAAAAGCCCTTCCCATAACACTGCCACTATTCAGACAAATTTGAGCAGAGTGGGGTCAGGTTATGGGTAGTGAATCAGAAAAGGAAATTTGCTTCCATTTTAGATGTACTGAGTGTAGATGAGTTGTTTGTACGATGTAATAAGTGGTCAACATGTCATGGTACATGTTTTGTATGTTGACTAAGTGACATGTCGACCATATATAATCATTCATACATACATATAAACAGGTGTATGAGACACTTGTACATTCACATTGCCAAACTACATCAAGCATAACTGATCAAAAATATACTAATAAAAAAAGGAAAGAAACCAAAATCCACTTCATTTTTGCAAGGAGAGGTAAGCCTCCCTGCACCCTCCACATCCTCCACTAATTATGCTGCATCTTTCGGCTTTTTCCCGGTTAGGGGTCGCCACAGCGGAACTCCGGTCCGCTAATGATTGGCAGTAGATTTTTACGTGCTGGCTTGCCGGGCCTAAGGAACGCCCATTCACACATGTCGCCACACAGAAGACACTCTAACTGAGAATCGAACGGGCAACGTCTAACTGTGAGGTACCAATCCAAAATCACACTGCAGTGGAAAAAAGATAAATTCCCTGATCCCTGCTGTACCAGAATCGCACACAGAAAAGGAGATTGTATGTGTGATTAGCGAATTATCAATCAACTGCACCAGCTTTTTTTCATGCTCGACCACCTGAACTTTTAACCAGCTGTTAAGCAACCATATAAATATATATGTGCATGTATATATGTGTGCATGTGGGGGGTACGTATGTATAAGGGCTTTCTACCTAAGTTACATGTAGTAAGCAAGGAAAAATATTTAGAAGGTTGAAGAAGATGTTAAATATTTGCTTGCAAAGATATAGCATGTGTACAATAAAAATATTTCTTACTGATCCCTCCACCCCTCCCCCCCCAAAAAAAAACATAATGAAATTACTCTAGTTTGTCTTTCAAAAAACTACATTTGTAGAAGAAATGCTCTCTCAAAGTAAGGACAGAAAAAGGGTGCCCTAAACATGGAGCTATCTGAAAATGCATATCTTTTGCAGTCAGTATTTGATGAACAAAATTTTAATTTATTTTATGTCTTATTGAGGTGTTATCATTTTAGAATCAAGTAGCAAGAAAACAACTGTGTCTGGTGCATTCTTATTGATTTGAACTAATCACTGTTTTTTTTTTTAATTTTATATTCAGTGTATCAGAGAGTGGTAAATTATTTGGATTCTTTGTTAATTGTGGAAGAGAGCAAGCCACATAAAACACTTTATTCAGAAAAGAGATGTTAGTTAATAGTTTCCATAATGTATTCTGTAGCCACTGGCCAAACTTGATTTCATCACAGGAATATGAAGAATTTCATGGAGTTAATAGAAAATGCAGTAGTTTGGATCCATCTGAAATGTGGCCAGGGAAATTGAGGAGGGGCTTACAAACTAAGCGTATATGAAACTGGGCAAAAAGAGAGGGTATCGCAGAAATAGAGAACATTTTAGCACTAAAATGCTGAAATGATACAAATAATAGAGTATGGTAAATATTTTTTCCAATATCTTTATTTGCATTTCAAACATTTATAACAATAATAAATCAGCCTGATAATTACATATCTATAACAGAAAGAATATAGTTACAAAGGAAAAAACTATAAAACATACAATGACATAAATTATAAACAAAAAATAAATCAGTAAAAAACAAAATAAAAATATACCCAAGCTAGACTTTCCACCGGGTGAATCATTGAAACCTCTTGCCTTAGAAGTAATGTGGGATATATGCAAATGACCCCTTAAGGACATCAGGTGTTTCAGCTATATGGCAGGCCTGAATGCCTATGAATGCCAATTGCCTATAAGAATCATGGATTTGAAAAGTTTGGTAAGAAAGGAACAATAACACATAAAAAAAAAAAAACAATAAATATTCTGAGTGGGGATTATTTGTAAATTTATGCAAATAAAGAGTGATGAGCCAAGAGAAGTGTTATTTGTAAAAAAAATAAGCTCAGATGAGTGGTAGAGTGGCAGACATTATTGCAAAACTGGAGAATGTTGCCATTAGATCTAATATTGGGTGATGTGTGTCTATATCACTTTTGTCAAATCACTTATGATCTAACCCCTATTTGTCAAACACCTATTTATCAAAGCTGCCAATCATCAGAGTTTTCTCCAAATGTTTTCCTAGGGCAAACCAATGGTTGGCCAGCATCTGGAATTTGCCCTTTTCCACATGGTAGTGCAATCTCAAAGTTGGTATATTTAGTTAAGGGGTCTGTGGGGGTGCAGCCCCCATGTGGGTAGGTGTTTTATGATTTTGCTCACAGTCACTAAGGTGGCCTACCATTGGTTTTCCCTAGTCAAACTTTCATTGAAAACTCCATTCGACAATTGGCAGCTTTGATAAATAGGTGTTCAATAAATAGGGGTTCAATCATAAGTGATTCAACAAAGTGATATAGACCCAGGTGAAGCACAGGGTAACAGATATATGATTTCATGCAAATACATCTTGTCTAAACATATTCTTTGGTGTAAGCAGGGAGAATAAGATGGTGCAGTGCGGCATTAGATAAAGATGAAAAAAATGTATACAAATGAGTGAAAACACAAATGCACATAATGTTACTTCTTAGAGCAAAATATAATATATCATTAAAAAGGCTGCATACATTACAGTGTAAATGTTTGTTATAAAACCACTAGAAAGTTAAAAAGAAGAATTCAGGAAAATGTGAAGGAAGTCATTCGAAAGAAATGTCATGTACCTGCATACTTAGTTGTAAAACAGAATGTTTTGTTAATCTAGGTTAGATTTGCTAGAAGGTAACAAATGCATGATCTTATGCATCATAAAACACAGGGTGACTAAAACAAACAGCAGCATATATTTTGAAATATTCCAAATTGTCTCAGTCTGAATATTTCAATAAACATATAGCATTGCCTGATTAATGTTTATATAAGTATGAGTATAGAATGCACATATTTGTTTAATTAAATTTAAACAGTGCATTCATGTGCTGCTTAAAGTCAGCAGATATTAAACAAAGCAAAATAGATTAAATAGCTTTATATAATGTAAAAGGATAATTAGCATTATCATATTATTCCGAGTTTGGCAGATCTAGAAAAAGATTAAAAAAGACTTGTATTTACACTTACCCACAAGGCACGCTAGTATCTAAGTACATTTAAATATGGCTGACCAAGTTCCAAAATAAAGTTATGCTTAGCAGTAGTTCAGTGGATTAAGGGTGAATGGGATTCCTAAACAGCCCAAGGTCAAGTACAAATGCCAAGGGGTACAGAGTAGGCTAATTCTGAATTCCATACAATTGTGCCTCATTACAAAACACATGTACGCTTGATGACAATAAAATGTATCAAAGTAGTACTGGAGGCCTGCACCATTAAATTACGCAAGTATTCAACAGAGGTCATACTTGCTTTGGAATAAGTATTCATATACTGTAAGCCTTTGATATAGTTAACTGTGGATTCTGTGGAAAAAGCTGCAAATATGAATTATGCATAAAATGCACTAGAGCAGGTGAGGGTTTTAAAGGTGATGTTCCAGGACGATCTGTAGATGACCCAAACTGCAGACAGCCAGCAGGGCAACAGGCCTGGCTGCAGTTAAGGCATCTCTTGTATTAAGAAATAATAGAGAGATATAGACTAGACAGAGAGCTAGAGAAAGCAGTGCATGGGCTGTATGTATTTCACAAGCCTTCATACTGCCAGGAGGAGTAACCCAGTTCCAGCAAAGATACGTGTGGCAGAGCCGTGTTATACTAGTCTCTGAGACATTCCAGTGGCACATGGCTGATATTGCAGGAGTGTTCCAGAGAGCTGCTTTGATATACTAGGACAATTCCTGGTAGTAATATGTGGCAAAACAGATGGCTTTGTCAGCTTCCCATTAATCCTATGTCCTTCGTGCAATTGATTGCACCTATGTACCAATCAAAACCTCTTATGTACAAGTTGCAAAACTGTACTTCAACAGAAAGGGTTGTCAGGTAGTGTGCTCAGCAAATTCAGACATTAACCCGATAGCAATATACCCTGGTAGTCAGCATGATGCAATTATATGGAGGGAGAGTGCCTTAAGAGCTTTGTTCCAAGAGGGTGAGATCCCTGAGGGGTTACTACTAGTTAAGTTTCCCCTTAGATGGCAAATTTGTTGTATGATCCCATACAGTGCATAATGCAACCATGTTATTGATATGTCTGTTTATACCAACAGGTGACTGCGGTTATCTACTGGAGCCATGTTCATGACATAATTCAGACCCCCATTAATGCCTGCAAAGGGTGAATTCAACAGACAACACACTGCAATAATGGAACACCACAAAATGAGGGTTTGGTGTGCTGAAATTATGATTTAGGTGTCAGGATGCCTCCATAGGTCATGGCAGTATATACCACAAAAGCCTGCACAAATTGCCACTGTGTGTGCCATGCTGCACAATATGATTATACCAAAACATGGTGACTTGCCAGCACTAGGTGTGGTTGATCTACCCAGTAGAATCCCAGATGTATGAAAAGGAGATATCACATGCTTTACAAGATGGTTAAGAGGAATCAAAGAAAAGAACACCCAGAAGTGGATGATGAATGCTGCTGTTGTATATGCTGACTCAAGCAACACAGCACTGTTCTGGCTCAGAACATTGAGCTGTGATATACCACGTGTATACATGTACAAAGATCAATAGCAAACATTTTGTGTACCCGGTGGTGACAGTAAAGCAACACCAGATGTGACAGGCACAGTAATTCTTCTGTGATCTGTAGAGGGGAATATCAGACATACCATACAATTTTCTAAAGTTTGTCTTGCACCAGCATTTACATACTGTGCGCCAGCAAATAGAAGAAATGCATGAGGATGCCTGTAAGGAAGTGCAACATTTTTAGAGAAGGATAAACATGGTACATCTACAGCAACAACTGCAGACATTCTTGTAAGTGTATGTCATACACCCATTCAAAGTCAGTGTTGCACATAATGACAAGATATATTCATTGCATATGTGGACTGTAGTGTGTGTATATGGCGCATTGTGGGCAGCAGGTTGATTATGTTGATGTGGGCAAGGTGGAAGTAGTAGACCACACGTGGAAAAGGGAGTGGAAATGAAGTGTAATATAAGTACATATGTAACATGACACATCGCCAGCATGGTGTGGCTATATTTGTGCCATACAGCAGGTTCCACACTGTGCCAAGACAACATCTGAAATGTACAAGCATTATGCAACACATGTCCCATGCCGGTTGCAGCAGTGACACAGGACTCGCACACTGATAAAGCCAGGAATTTAATAGCCTCTAAAGGCAGTGAATAACTGTCTGTCAGTGACACACCATACAGAAAAACATGCCATGGCAAATACAGGTATAATGCTCCATGTACACCTGTGCAACCACTTGTGACAAACAATAGGAACATTTTCATGAGTAATAGTATATATAATAACCTTATCCATGCCCATCTTGACAGCACCATTGATTAAGCCATTCTCCTTCAAGTACCTTAGTATGTAGCTTAATCCCCCACTGAACTTTCACCTTCACCTAGAACAAATACAGAGAAAAAGTAATTCCCTCCTAGTTTGGTCCTATAAAATTCCCCCCTTTCACTCCAGGCCAATCAGGAATGCCACAGGCAAATGCATTCTATTAGCCCAGCTTGAATATGGACTTGCACTGGTTGCAGGAGCATCCAAGAAAAACTTCTCTACCATTCAAATTATAATCAACTCTATCTGCCATTACCCTCTCCCCTAGAAAATGAGCATCATTGTAACATGCTTAATAAATCCAGTTGATTACCAGTCCAACAAAGTGCCAACCTGCTTCTTGGATTCCAACATTACAAGCTTCTCAAAGAGATCAGAAATTTCCTTCCCTTCCCTCAAACTCTTTAGATGCCCCCCCCCAACTCTTTAGATGCCCCCCCCCCCCCCGTTGCAATCTTAGAAGCCTTAACCACTGTGGTTCACTTCTGCAATGTTCATCTGCAAGATTTCATTGCACTAACCATGCCTTCTCCATTCCAGGCTCCAAAGTCTGGGAATCCCTCCCTTCTAATCTTAAAGACCTCACATCATACCCATAATTTCATGCTCAGCTTATAGATCATCTCAAGTCCAACTGAATTTGCAAATGATTTCCCTCTGAACACATAACTTAATTACACAATCTCTCCTTCATCAGTCAGGCATATTTGTCATTCTCATATTATTTCCCTACACTAATATGTGACATCCCTTCCACATTGTATATAGTTAATTTCTGTGTACCCTTAATTTTGCTACCTTTTACACAACGTGTTCTATCCCTTCATGATTTACCTGTCTTCTTCTACTTCATCCCTTCTAACCATCCCTTCCTATTGTTCTCTGTACTGTGAACTTTATTATTATTATTACTGTTGAGTCATTGCTCTCTGCACACACTTTATTTGCATTCCTAATACTTCTTGTTATCTTGTTTGTCTACTCTCATTTATATTTGACAAGGCTGAGACTGAAATAGATCCATTTGGATCAGTGTTCTACCCTGTTTACCAAAGTCAATACATAAATAGACAATGTGACTACATGTGATGTTTAGAAGTGCAACAGCAGAACAGTATTAAATGTGCTAGTCAGAAAATCATGTATACTGCAATATGTTATTGCCAGAACAGGGGTTATTATGAGAAATCAAATCTATGAACAAGTGTATGTGACATTGAAAATACAGTGACAAACTTTGCACAGACTAAAACAAATGTAGTATTCCTATGGCATCAAAGACCACTAACATGATTAGTGTTTTGTGGTCAGTACAGCGGTCATCAATGCCACAGGTGCAGGGAGACAACAACACAAACACTGTGATAACTGGGATCCCCTTCAGAAGCTCAAAGTTTCAAAACCTGGAACTTCAGAAGGCCAAGACCAAAAGATTGAAGTTTTTAAACTTTGCACCTTTTGAATGGAGATCACTGTATAGCGCAGAATTGGATATTTACCATTTTTGTCAGTGTAGTGCGATCTTGGAGTTGGTATATTTAATTAGAGGGGGTGTGGGGGTGCAGGGGGGCTTGCTCCCCTGCAAAAATGTAAAAAAAAATGTTTTTGTTTTTATTTTTTTTTATTAGGCTTTCAAAGTTTCAAAACTTGGATCTTATGGTCTTGGCCATTTGAAGTTCGAAGTGTGGAAACTTCGAGCTTCTAAAGTAGATCCGATACCTGCCACAAGAACACTACTGTAGATCAGGACACCCATGCTGATGGCTCATGCCATGGTCTTCACTCCCTCTGCCATCCTGTGTGACATCGGTTGTGCTGCCAATGCGTGCCACATTACATCCTGTTTCATCATAATTGGATGAGTTTAGAAAGAAAGCAGGAATTGGATGATCTGCAATCACAGAAACCAAAATACAGCACACATCACACATGTACACATAAGAAGACATACGTTAAAATACTATGAAAGCAAGGCACAATACTGTATACAACAGCAATGTAATCCTATGTGTACCTGCTCACTATGCCTGTGACCTTGCAGCATGAGAAGGCCCTGTAATATAGGGCATGTGAGCATGAAGGCAACACAAGAAATAGAGGTTTACTGACATGACAGATAGGAGAACATTGACCTGGCAAGTCATTGTCTGTGAAAACATGATGACTCCATTTGGATTGTGTAGCTAGGGAAGACATGATATGCATGAAGGAAGCACAAAGAATACCACACAGTTTGGTTTTGTGAAGGGTAGATCATGCCTGATCAACTTGGTCAACTTCTTTGAGTCAGTCACCAGAGCTGTGGATGAAGGCAAAGTGGTTCATACAGCCTACCTTGATGTGGCCAAGGCATTTGATACCATTCCCCATTCAGGAATCATAGAAAAACTCACTAAGCTAGGCATCAACCCCTATACCACTAGGTGGGTTGCAAACTGGCTCACAGATAGAACCCACAGTGTGAAAGTAGTGGACTCCAAGTTAAACTGATGACCAGTCAGAATTGGAGTCCCACAGGGTTCGGTCCTGGGTCCTCTCCTGTTTGGTATCTACTTCTCTGAAGTCCAGGCCAACACAAAGGGTCTCTGGCTGACAAAGTTTGCAGACAATTGCAAGTTGGGAACTATTATTAACTACCCAAATGATGTTGACATCCAACAGAAAGGCCTCACTGAGACCAACGACTGGTGTCAGAACCATGGCTTTAAGCTCAATGCCAAAAAATGTGTCGTCGTCCCCTTTGGGAAAAACCCAGTTCCCATGAATTACCACATAGATGGTAGTCCACTGAACACAGAAGGTGTTATAAGAGATCTGGAAAACAGGCTGACAGCAGCCTCTCTTTTGACCACCACATTGCCACTATGGTCAGAAAGTCCTTCTATGTGGCACATCTCATTACTAAGGGTTTTGCATCCAGGAAGAAAGAGTTCATTGCCTTCCTCTACTCTTCCCTCATTAGGCCAATCATCGAGTACAATGCCCCATTTGGCATGTACCTCACTAGATACCTGCAGCAACTGGAGAGGCCGCAAAAGTACCTCACAAACAGGATCCTAGGCCTTAAACATGTCCTATATGGACAGACTCAAAAAACTCCAACTATTCTCTGTCTCATATCGCCTACTTAGAGGCGATCTCTGCTTGACATACAAAGACATGTCTGATCCAGCTCTGTTAGAAATGCTACATCTAAAGAAATCACAATCCTTCCGCACCACACGCTCCAGTGACCTCAACCTCATTACCACAATCAACAGAACGTGCTGGAGGGACAGGTTCATAACCCAGAGACTGCCCTTGCTATGGAATAGACATCCCATACATGTCAAGCAGAGCACCACACTGGCCCTCTTCAAGAGAAACCTTGATGAGTGGATGGGAGAAAATTTACCCCGGGGATCACTCCAGTGGCTCTACTCGACAGAGGCACTGGGAACTAAGGTCAGGTGGCATGACGTCAGGGTAATCCTATGGGCTAGGTTTGTAAAGGCTCCAGGGCCATTAGCCTAGTACACAACTATGAACCTATGAACCTATATACTGGCAAGACAGATAGATACACATTTACCTGGCATGTTGTCATCCGTGGAGACATGACAACTTTTATGGAAGTGTCTGGCTGGTAAAGACGTGACATACCATACCTGTTAATGTGTTACACATATGTCCTAAACTGTAAAATATTAACTAGAGTAATTATAGGCAGGTATACCTCTCTGATCTATAGAAATGTAATTAAACACTTACCTAGTTGTCATGCCTTGGACTGGCAACATGGTAAGGCCCTCTAAAGCAGGGCAAGAGAGATTGAAGGCAGCGCAAGAAATATATGTATACTGATATGACAGATAGGAAAACACTTAACTGGCATGTTGTCATCTGTGGAGACATAATGGCTCCTAAGAGAGTGTATGCCTAGGGAAGACATGTGACATACAATATCTGTTAATGTGAGAAACATATGACCTAAAATATAAAATATTAGGTAGAGTAATTATCGCCAAATATACCTCTCTATTGTATAGCAATGTAATGCAATTCATACCTGATTGTTGTGCTAGTGGATAAGCAATATGAGAAGGCCTTGTAATGTGGAACATGTGGGCTTGAAGGCAAGGAATATAGGTATACTGATATGACAGATAGAAGAACACTTGCTTGGCATGTCATCATCCACGAAGCCATGATAACTCCTTCAGGAGTATGTGGGTGTGGGAGTCTTGATGCACAATTTCTGTTATTGTGTGATAAGTTATGGCTAAACTGTAAAATATTAGGTAGAGTAATAACTGAGAGACTAGTTGGCATAACAGAGACCAGATGTCATAATGGTTAAGGTTAAGGTTCTATCCTCCTAAGCACAAAGTACAAGGTTTGATTCTGACCTTTGGTCAATGCCTGTTTGGAGTTTGCATGTTTTCCCTGTGTCTCTGTAGGGTTTCTCCAGTTCCAAAATACATGCTGAGTGTTTCTGTCTCAAACTCACCATGGAGCTGTAGGCAGCAGCACAGATTCACATGAATACATAGGAACATTTTCATGAGTAATAGATGCTTTGGGCATCTACTGTGGTGTGCAGTATCCTCATAATAGGAGAACACTGATTAACATCTTGTCAGGGATAACTAGTTGATGGTGTAAAATATGGCTCTAGGTGATTCTGTTGGGTTGACTAATGTCATCAAATGGGTATTTGCCAGGGATAAGTGGGTTGAGGACCTGGCCTACTCCAACCTACACCAAGAACCCATGCTAATGGTGGGAGAGGTGTATATACCCCTAAAGCCCAGTAGCCCTGGCTCAATAAGCTACTGGCCAGCTGGTGTCCAGCTGTCCAGCTTGGGTTACTTGGGATTGCTCTGTTGAGTGAAAGATGGATATAAAACCAATCAACCTGCCAAGCATGAACTAAGAATTGCTACAGTCAGTGTAGATTCACTGCTAGGATACAGTTTGGAAGTGGATGACATGATGCTAAGGAGGAGGCTGGACATCCTATGTATCCAGGAGACAAGATTGAAGGGCAGTGCTGCAAAGAACACTTGGCTTGGATTCAAAGTCTAGTCAGGAGGAGGACAGGATAGAAATATTGAGGAAATTGTGGTGAGCAAGTAGCTTCAGAAGACAGTGATGGATGTCATCAGAATTAATGACAGACTCATGGCAATCAGACTCCAGCCTAATGATAGGGCACTATTCATAATTTCAGCCTATGCCCTACAACGGGGTTGTGATAGTAGGAAAAGAGTGCATTCAGACAGCAGCTGCAGGGCCTACTAGATGAAGCAGGACAACAAGAATTGGTGTTGATAGTGGGTGACCTGAATGCCCATATACGGACAGACAGAACATAATACGGGGACTGCCTTGATCAACACAGATGGGGCAACAGGAATAAAGAAGGAGAGACCGTTCTACACTTCTGCCTGAAAAATGGCTTGATAGATGTTAACACATGGTTTAGACAGAGCCACGGTCACCACATCACATACAAGACTGGTCAACATGAAACTCAGGTGGGACTTCTTCCTAGTAAGAAATTGGGCACTGGGGTAGAATCAGCGATTGCAAAGTCATCCCCAGTGAAACAGTCGGTCCACAGTATAAACCACTGGTTGCCACAATCAATTGTAAGCAATGGTCAGAGAAGGCTCTAAGGTCAACAGAGACTAGGCTGAAGACCTAACACCTCAAGAGGAGGAGGAAGCAAGTGGAGTAGAAGAAGAATGTCTGTGCCTCAAAACAGCATGTGTGAGGACTTCAGAACAGAAATGCAGCCAAGCTGTGTATGGAAATAAGGTATATAAGGAAAGCTGGTGGTGGAATGCAGAAGTCCAAGAAGTCATCAAAAGAAAGAAAGAAGGCATGCAGAAAAAAGTGGGAGATAGAAAATATGGACCAGGCTAAGAAGGAATACTGGTTGTCTAACTAAGAAGCTAAGAAAGGAGCTGCAATAGCAACAAGGTATCAGAGGCACTCTACCAGCTTCTGGAAAGTGACTCAGTAAATGACACAAAGAAATTCTATCAGGCTGCAAGGCAAAAACAGAAAGATAAGGAAGATAGTTAGACACCCTTTGTAAGGGATGCCAGCAACAACCTGCTCACCAGTCCACAGGACATCAAAGGCAGATGGAAGGAGTACTTCCAGCTGCTTCTGAATGAAGAAAACCCCACAGAAGCTGTACTGCCTCAGACACAGCCTATGATAAGAGAAGAGGAGGATCCCACCATAGAAGAAGTAAGAACAGCACTAAGGAAAATGAAGTCAGGGAAGGCAGCAGGTTCAGATAAGGTCACAGCAAATATGAAAAAGATGTTGGGTGAGACAGGAAAGAAATGGATTCTGAAGGTACTCATAGCAGTGTGGAAAAAAAAGCATATCCCAGATGACTGGAGAATAAGTATACGAGTGCCAGTGTTCAAAAACAAAGAAGACATCCACAACTTTGGGCAATACAGAGGTATCAAACTCCTATCACATTGCGTGAAAGTTCCAGACAGGGTGACTGATAAATGAATATGCAGATTAGTAGAAAGTAAGATGGGCGATGAGCAGTTTGGATTCAGATCAGGGTGCAGCACAACTGACCTGATGTTTGCATGAGACAAATAGTTAACAAGAAGCTAGAGATCAGGAAAGAGTCCAACTGGGCATTGCTAGATCTGCAGAAAGCATATAACAAGGTCTCATGAAAGCTGATTTAGGCAGCCTCACAGTGTTATGAAGTCACAGAAACATTGGTATAATTAGTGCAAGCTATGGACAAGGACCCAATGACTCAAGTATGAAAAGGGTTTGATCTCACAGAGGGGTTCCCAGTGAGAGAAGATGTGCACCAGGGTTCAGCTCTGAGCCAACTCCTGTTCATAGTAGTGATAGACAACATTAGCAAACTGATTGGAGAGGACAGATCAGCAAAGTTGCTGCATGCAGACAATATGGCATTACAGGCAGACTCTAAGCAAGAACTTCAGCAAAGGCTAGGAGAAGGGAATGCAAAATTGAAGGCACATGGGATAAAACTGAGTACTGATAAGACAGTTGTGATGACAGCAAATTGTAGAGTTCAGAAGAAGCTGAGAATTGAGATTGAAGGGGAAATAGTGGAAAAGGTTAGCAGCTTCAAGTATTTGGGAGGGATGTTTGAGGAGAAAGGAAGTCTGAATGAAGAGGTCAAAGCTAGAATTAGAGGGGCTGCAGCCAACTGGCACTGAGAGTCAGGTATAATACAGGACAGAAGAATGCCAAAAACACTGAAAAGTGCGACCAGTACTACTGTATGGTATGGAAATCTGAGCAGTAAAGGCAAAGTAGTTGAGAAAGATAGAGGGAATGAAGATGAAATGCCTTAGACAGGTTGTAGGGTGCACAGTGTGGGACACACAAAAAATGAGGACATAAGAGAAGAAGCAAAAGTAGCTCCAGTTACAGAAAAGGTCAAAGAGAACAGATTATGATGGTTTGGGTACATGACAATCTGGGGAAGTAGATTTGGGACAGACAGGAAGAAAGCAAAAGGAAACAAGGGTATCCAGCAAAGAGGTAGATGGATTTTCTGAGAGAAGACCTGCAACAGACAGGTATGAGTGTTGAAGAAGACAGGAGAGTGGCATTAAATAGAGTGAGTTGGCAACAGTTGACATGATACCCCAACCCCATGTATAAATTAGGCAAAAAGGGGTTGATGATAATAAGTGATATATCACTGGCTCTAGGTAGGCCACACTCAGTGTTAGCATCTGGTATACATGGACTCTGACACAGGTGGTAGTGTGGTGCCAGAAATAGCTGTGTATCTACTGGTACTGGAACTGTAGCTCTGTCCATGCCATTACACAGGAAGACACATGTAACAGTGTGAAGGACCATGTTACTGCATCATCACTGACACTTACTGGGTGTCCTGTTAAATCCACCCACAGCAATGCGGCAATATCATCTCTCACTCTGCTCTTCCAGACTGTATCATTAGTTCTTCCCAGAATATTGCTGAATGGAAGTGGATGACATCTAGTATTAACTCATTTCCAAGGGTGGAGATGTTCTCTTTCCTTAACCATGTTGAACTCATCAATAACATTCCCTGTGACTGGCTTGGACACCTTTGACTACAAGACATTGGGTTGCATCTAGAATCATCTGTGAATCTGCAAAGGTAAGTATTTTTTTCACTTGCTCTATTTCAGTGCTATTTAACAGTACTGTGTTGCATTTGCGGATTCTGTTGTATTTATCACTGTCTTTCAGCCTACACTTGTTATAGAAACACCATCTTTTGCAACTGTACTGCTCATAGGTCATTTTAACAACAGTCTGATATTGAGTTCACCAAACTTTTCCTGAGTTTGCCAAAATATTTCTAAGCTTTGCAAAAATTTTCTGTGTTTGTAGAAGTTTTCCTATGTTTGAGCTCATTTTTCTGCATTTGGAACATTTTTCATGGTTTGTGAACTTATTTCCAAGGATTCCTGATACTGCTGAAGTACTGCCTTTTGTTGTAAAGCACATGTTTCTGCACTTGGGCTCAAAACCAGTTTGTTTTATATTGAGAGGGTTTTATTCTGCCCTCTGATGGGAGCAGAGGGCTGATTCAACCCATCTGAGTTGGGAACTGCTGTTAGGTTTATTGTGTGTTTATCTGATTGTGCCTTTTATATAAGCAAACCTCTCCAGTTTAAAATCCTCTATAGGAAATGCCCTCCATAGTCTCCACTGTTCAAAGCTGCTTGAAAGACTACCAGTTTGTGCAGAGGGCAGCAACACTGCAGGTCAGCTTATAGTATACTACTCAACAATCTTACTTAGACCTTTAAGTGACTCTCCCCTATTCCTTCCCATCTACCAAGGATCTAGGATAATGGACAGGCACTTCCCTATCACCTCTATTTCTGTTCTGTTGGATATGGGCATCCTGAAGCAGTGTAGTAACTGCCTCATGTTCGTGACAACCATTTAATTTTAGGACAGACAAACACAGTGTGTAAGAGATGTAAATACACAATGTCATAGGAGGGAAAGCTCTCACATACATGCATGAAAAATGCAAACCAGGTTGTCAGAGTTACACCCAAAACACTCATGAACAACACTAAGGAATAAACACATAGACCCACATATGTGGAGGTACTCACATGTAATCTACCCAAACCTCCAAGACCTTCTAAAAGCATCTCTCAGTGGCCCTGCGCACACTCAATAAAGACACTACTTCACACAACACATAACTCTGAAAATCATAGTAGTCCCACTTCCAAGCTCATAAAGCAATATACCACACAGCCAAACATTCTAGTTATTGGAGATTCCACTGTAAGACATACTGATGTCCCCCTTAACAAGGGGAAGAACACAGTGAGCTGTCTGTCTGGACCCAGGATCCGCCAGATAATACATGCACTTAGGTCTTTAAACCACAAGTACCAGTATGACACTGTCATAGTCCATGTGGGCGTAAACAACCTAAGACATACCTCACTAGACTATATGAGGAGATACATGATACAGCTCTCTGGATATGTGTCCCAGTTGGGTATGCATCTAGCCTTGAGTACCATCCTACCTTTACCAATGATGATGATGATGCCACAGTACCAGTACATAAATGATTGACTTCCACAATTGGCTTAGTTTCTGGTGTGACAACAAGGAGATCCAATATCTGTCAACCTGGGGAGACATGATTAACAAATCACTATGGTTTGCCAGAGATAGCTTGCCTTTTGACCATTTGGTATGTGAATACTGGCAAAAAAATGTATCTATCCCCATAGCGCATTTTTAGGCAGTGCGAAGTTGTTAAACTCTCCAGCATAAAAAAATCATTCATGGCTACCTAAAGGTACTCCTGCTCAATGCTAGGAGTTTAAATAAAAAAAATGCACTTCTTGGAAACACTTCTCACCCTGGAGAATGCAGACATATGTGCAGTCACGGAAACATGGCTCACGACCACGGAAAGCAACCCAGCTATCAAAGGCTACAATGTCTTTCATAAATTCTGAACCCCCCCCCCAGCTCAGGATAAAACAAAGGGAGGAGGTGTCTCAGTGTTCATAAAGGACAAGTACACTGCTAGACTGGTCCAACAACATGACTCGCTTGAGCTGCTCCATGCCCAACTAAACAGATGTACAACCTCCTATCATATGCTTGCTAGTTACAGATCTCCTAACATGAGTCTGAAAAATCACACCTCCTACCTAAACCTACTGGAATCTCTTAACATTCAGCCTAACACCGTACATAGGGGTGACTTCAAACACCCCTCCATAAACTGGGAGATTTATACAACCCATAATTTACTTGCTCAGAGGTTTTTGGACTTCACCAATGCAAACACCCTGAATTAATTAGCTAACTTCCCAACTAGAGGTACAAATATCCTAGACCTAGTACTCACGAACATGGGGATGCTGCCCCTTCCATGCATTAACTCCTCCCTGGTAAGATCTGACCACAAAATGATCTCCTTTAGTACTAAAACTAACCTAGAACCCCCATCAAACTCCAAACCTTTTAAGAACTTTGCTAAGGCCAGTTACCTCAAACTTAGTGACAACTTATTAAACTTCTAAACCTCTCTGAACCCAGATGACACTGAGTCTTATTCTGAGTTGTACACAAAACCACTGTACAACCACATAACTGCGTAGAGGAGGCAGTACCTGTCTGAGTCAAACAAATGGTTACTGTTAAAAATAATCCACCCGTGGACCCTTAGTATAAATAAGCTATTCAACAAAAGGAAAAAAGCCCTCTACAAAGCCAAGAAGGAACAGGCAAAAAGACACTCACCAGTCTAAACAAACAAATTAGACAGCTGGTCAAATCTACCAAAGCAAACTAAGAGGTAAAGATTGCCTCCCAGGTGAAAGATAACTATAAGGCTTTTTTTAATTATGTTCGTAACCTCAGGGGAAACACTCAGCAATGTGCTGAGTTAACTAAGAATGGCAACACTTATACCCAGCCTGAAACTATAGCAAACCTGCTGGCCAAAAAGTTAAATCCAAACTTCTCCCCTATCAATTTATACCACTCCCAAAGAGATACCCACTACCATCCCCCTACCAGTCATTACAAGGGAACAGGTCCTTACTGCACTCGCTAAAGCCTAAAACACAGCCTCCATGGGTCCCAACAACATTTCAGGATGCTTCTTAAGTAGCTTAAAACAGTATCTATAAGGGCCACTAGAAACCCTCTTTAATCACAGCCTCTGGATGGGCTGTGTCCCTAGGGGAATGGAACAGTTGTCCCTCTGCACAAGGGGGGCTCATCATCTGTCCCAGGAAACTACACACCTTTAAGCCTGACCAGTCTTATCTGCAAGGCCACAGACAGAATCATCATGGACCCGATCAATAAGGGCATAGGACATCTCCAAACACTGGAGCAGACCCAATTTGGCTTTGTCAAAGGGACGCCTTGCCTGCTCAGTCTGGTGGAATTCTTTGAGAAAGTCACAAGGGCCATGGATGGTATCTTGACCTTTTCAACACTTTTGACACAATCCCCCACTTGGAGATCATAGATAAACTTACTGAGTTAAGCAAAAACCGCTACATCATCAGATGGATAGCAAACTGGCTCGCTGACAGGACACATGTTGTCCAGACAGGTGAATCCACTTAAGATAAGAAACCTGTTACTTGTGGCATCCCACAGGACTCAGTGCTGAGACCCCTCCTGTTTGCTATATACATTTGTGAAGTGAACGCTAGTGTTAGGGGCATCTGGCTCACCAAGTTTGCTGATGTCTGTAAGCTGGGAGCAATCACTGAATCCCCAAATGATGCTGACATCCTACAAACAGGCCTAAAATTGACAAACAACTGGTGCCAAAACCATAATCTGAGACTAAATGCTAAAATATGTGCAATCATACCATTCAGTAAATCTGATATCCCTGCAAATTATAATACTTATAGCACTCCCCTAAAAGTAGACCATGTGGTGAGGGACCTAGGTACACAGATAGTAACCTAAACTTTGACCACCAGGTAGCTATGGTAGTGAGGAAGTCCTTCTGTGTGGCTCAACTTAAGTAAAGGCATAGCATCAAAATCAAAGAAAGTCATTATGCCATTTTACTCAGCTCTCATCAGGTCCATAATCGAGTATAATGCTCCCTTCTTCATGCACCTAATCAGGCACTTACAACAACTACAGTTGCCCCAGAGGTTTCTCACTAAAAAATGCAAAGAGTAAGACACGTGTCTTATGCAGACTGACTAAAGGCCCCATCTGTTTACTCCATCTCATATCATTTATTGAGAGGTGACTTATGTCTGCCCTACAAGGCATTCTCTGATCCAGCCCTGATGAAAATGTTACATATTCACAAGAAAAATTATATAAGGGTTACTCATTCCATGGATATGAACATTATTTGTGACACAAACAGAACTTGCTGCAGAGACAGATTAGTTTCTCAAAGGCTACCTTGTCTATGGAATAAACTTCCCATCTTCTTAAAACAAAGCCCATCCCTCACTCTCTTCAAAAAGAATTTGGGTAAATTGATGGGGAATCATAAATTCACTCCCAGAGTACTGCCCCATGTCCCTTAGGACAGACGCAGTCTGTAAAATGACTTAGGGCTCCAACACCCAAAGACCCACTACCCTGATACTACCCCATCCCATATCTGGGGAACTAAGATATAATATTGTCATATTCTGGGTATTATTGGTTAGGCTTGTAAAGGCTCCTGTGCCATTAGCCAAGTAATCACCTATGAACAAAACTGTACATGTAAAGACTATGAACACCATAACAATCACCATGCAAACAATGACATACATGTAAAATTATACAGACATTCATGTGTAACACACCATCATACAAATAGTAGATTTGGCGGGGGACAACCTTCACTATCCAAGTCCATCAAGTAAACTGCTGCACCAATATGAATGTCATGCTGCTGTTATGTTTACTAAGGACTATAATGAGTAATAAGTGCATCAACTCAGACAAACATCACCATGTTAAACAGCAATGAAAGAAGATGCAGGCAATATAGGACTAAAGCAGGAAGCAAATTATGCATACATGGAATGATGCCCACCATGTTTACAGACAGACGTAATATAATTATATACTGTCTGTATAAGCTGCAAATGTATCTACAATGGCACAGGACTGCACTTTAAATTTGCAGAAGAATTGCAGGTGCCCATAACTCTTATTAAGCTATTCCAGATAATCAGAAGACAAACAGAAAAAGAAGAGCAGTGGTCTGCAGCATACTTCTTTAGCACTTTTTTGTAAACAACTACTTAACCAGCATCCATAATGCAATATCATCGACTTAGTTGTATGTTATGACATTTTTAAGGTATATGTTAAAATGCAATAAACCTCAGTAAATTCCACAATACTTACAGCTCTTGTTGGAATCTAAAGCATTCTCCATATATTAATGAGTATTATGAATATGTACAATGCACCAGCAAGTAAATATGATTGGTCAAGAAACATACTTTTCGAAAGTTAACAACTTCTGAAGGTAGCTAAGAAAGGAGTGTTAACTCATTACATCCGAGTGACAACTCTAGGTGCATCTGCAGTTACACTGACACCTCTAGGCGTCATATTTGCATCAATAATCCCAAAACCATGCTATGTAAATGGTTTTAAAAGATTTCATTTTAAAGCTTACACAATGGCAAACTTAACTGCCTTTATATTTAACCTCTGCCTAGTGCAGGTAAAGTGTTATTAACGGTTGTTTTTATATCTCACCAACCAAGTAAATCAGACAGAACGCCTTAACCTCATATGAAAGCTCTCAGCTAGATGAATAAAATGCTGCTGACAGTATGTGTGCAAACTGAGTGGAAGTTGTTTGCAAAATATTACAAAAGTAATAGTTACTGTGTTTACTGTGACTTATAAAATTTGGTTTAAGACCTAGATCCTAAACAATAATTTGACTATAAAAATAGATTGTGTTGACAAGTTTGCCATTTATACTTCTTTTATAACCCCTATGGTTCCAGAGATATGAACATTCATTTGAAATGTAAGGACATAATTTGTTTCTGTCAAAAGGCTTAGACTCTGTCATTGGAAGTAGTGCAAACTTCCTGAGCTCCATTTCAGTGAATGAGATGTCCTAAGTACCTTTTTCACCTAACATAATTAATAAGGTTCATTAGTACAGAAAGTTTCTGAACAGAGTTACCTTGTGCTGGCATAAACAAGTGAATCTCTGCATAAGAGCTTGGACCTCAGTGTAAATTAGGGATAAGTACCAATGTTACTCAAGCTGCACAGGACATGTGTGAAGTGCACACAAATGCCACCTACCCCTAGTGTGCCAAATTTAAAAAATGGACTCTTGGAGTGATCCTCATTCCCTTTCTTCCCGTGAAATGAGAAGCACCTGAATAATCAGTTTGTTATTACAGTATTTACTGTGCACTACAGTGTTGACTGAGAGATGACTGAGGAGATTGCACCTTTTTTATGTGGACATCGCACATGAAGGTAGGATGTAAGCCTAAAAGCAGATATTTGCAATGACTGATGTCTTGAACGCCATTGCCAGGGAGCTAAGAGGAAGAACAGGGACTTACTGAACAAGAATCCTGATCTGCAACTGTTAAGATGACCTGCACCAGAGGACACTCCAAAAGCTACAAGATGGGCTTGTTGATGACCACCAGGCTCTGACAGAACCCCACAGTAATGAGTTGTTCCACAGCTTCACCCTATGTTTGCTGAAACACTTGAAGTCCATGAACCTCTGTTACAGGAGGTTAAAGGTATCATGCAGTGGAAACTCTAGCTTAGGTAGATTTTTCTTGTAGTTTTTACTAACTGGTTTGTCTGTGTAACCTTTTTACCCTTTGGTTTAGACTTACTACTTTAGTTATTCTCAAACCGTTTTTTCACTTGGTGCAGTATTTGCTTTCTACCTACAATAGCAGGATAATTTGTAAATGCATTTTTTTCATTAACAAGTGCAACACAAGACTTTGTGTAGATGAGTAAGGTGGATAAATGGGCTCAATGGAATATAACTGTATACAAGTGAATCTGAACTCTCACCACCTATATGTATTTTCTTGCACTACATGTCCAAACAGGAAATACCAGTAATTTCTCTATATGCCTGCATAATGCAGGTGTAGGCCACATAGGTTCATAGGAGGCTACTAGGCTAGAGGTCCTAAAGCTTTTACAAGCAAAGCCATGTTAATCCCAAGTATCACCATTTGTTCTTTTTTGGGTAGTTCTTAACTTCTGTTGTAAAACATTTCTTACTGCACTTGAACTCAAAGCCAGTTTGCTTTACATCAGAAGGGTTCTTTTGCACTCTGGTGGGAGCAGAGAGCTAAATTCAACTCATCCAAGGTGGGAACTATTGGTCAATAGCTTATTGTGTTTTTATCTGAATGGCCTGAGGGTCAGTATATATATATATATATATATATATATATATATATATATATATATATATATATATATATATACCATATGTTCAAACTCGTAAAAGTTCGAACATTGACATAAAAACATAAAATCAAAAACCACAAAACTAAACATCTATAGCAGGGGGGGCTACATCCTCCTGCACCCCCCACACCCCCTTACTTAAATATACCAACTGCGAGATCGCACTACATTGCGGAAATGGAAAATCTTCCCTTTCCGCTCTGTACAGAGATCTCCATTCAGTCAGATCGGACTTTTACAAGTTTGAAAATATGGTCTCAGCCATATGTGGTTTGAACTCATAAACGTTCGATCTACTGAAGGGGACCCATATCTATCTATCTATCTATCTATCTATCTATCTATCTATCTATCTATCTATCTATCTGTGTGTGTGTGTGTGTGTGTGTGTGTGTGTGTGTGTGTGTGTGTGTGTGTGTGTGTGTGTACACACACACACACACACACACATACACACACACACACGTGTCAACATTCCACTGGCATCCAGAGCATGTCACAAATACTACTTGTGTGTCCAGTAATTACATCACACACACACACACACACACACACACACACACACACACACACACACACACACACACCCATATATATATATATATATATATATATATATATATATATATATATGGGTTCTTTGGCTTACGTTGATTTTGAGTTAAATTGACCTCCATATTATTGACATACTTTGGTTGACATCTATAGATGGTCAACAGATGTGTGAGATCAACAGTCTCCAGGGTAGGAGAATATGTCCTTTCCATGGGGAATTGTGCAGTCTTGGAGTTAGTATATATAATTAGCAGGAAGTATGTAGACAGCTTGCCCCCCTGCAAAAAAGACTTATTTTTTTGCATGTTCTGAAGATTAGCTTAGACATATGTTGATACATTTTTGTTTACGTGTGTCATTTGTGTGAATCAACTATTACTAGTAGATACACACACACACACGCACACACACGCACACACACACACACACACACACATACACATATTTTATAATCCATATACTATTTAGACAGAGGAATAGGTATCAGAATATGACGACTACAGTGAGCAATAAATTCTGGGTAATGAGAGATCAAAATGT